>NW_024098688.1:0-149296 GCF_016545835.1 Crotalus tigris
ATATATATATATATATATATATATATATATATATATATATATATATATATATATATATACATACACATACATACACACACACACACAAACACACCTATAATAAAGGTAAAAAAGGATATATGCAGTGTTATCTTAATTTTAGATATCAAAAGGATTTTGCGGCTCCCGGTGTTTTGTTTTTGGTGGGAAACGGGTCCAAGTGGCTCTTTGAGTGTTTTGGGTTGCCTGCCCCTGAACTAGACATACCCAATTCTCGCAACCGTTCCTTATATGTTTTAGCCTCCAGTTCCCTAATCATCTTTGTTGCTCTTCTCTGTACTCTTTCTAGAGTCTCAACATGTTTTACATCGTGGGGACCAAAACTGAATGCAATATTCCAAGTGTGGCCTTACCAAGGCATTGTAAAGTGGTATTAATACTTCATGTAAAGTGATATAATACCTCATGTAAAGTGGTATTAATACTTCCTGTCGGCTTCCAACCAGCAAAGTCAATGAGGAAGCCAAAGAAAGAAAAAAAATATCACAAAACACGGTGGTGTGATGTCTCACAGTAAGAACCATGCCACTTAATGACAACGTTTCCAATCCCAATTGTAGTCATAAGTCAAGGACTACTAGCTGATTACATTTGGCCAGGAGCAGAATCAAGTTGGGAGGAACCAAGAGTGAATTGGTGGCTGAAAGTATCCTGGGTTCTGTTTTCGTTCTGCTGAGGATTATTCTACCCCTTTTTCTCTGTTTCTTTCATCTCTTTTCCTTTCTTTTTATCCTCAGCTGGTAGATTGGAGGGGGGGGGGCTTTAGGAAAAGCCTGTTTCCAGAATCAGCCCTGAAAGCTGTATGTGAGGTTGTAAATGACAAACAAATTAATGGGCTTTTGCTGCCTTGCAGGCTGACCGCTTTTGTGTTGAAATGCCTTTCTCAAATGAAGAGATACATCCCTGTGGAGGAACGCCACCTGATCGACGCTCAGAACTTTTTGGCCTTAAAGCAGAAAGGAAATGGCTGCTTCCAAAGCACCGGGACCCTCCTGAACAATGCGCTAAAGGTACAGGAAAGCCAGCAACGAGAGATCGGTGTAGCCGTCACTAAAGAGCACAAGGGGCTAGACCAGGGATAGGCCACCTATTGGCTCTTTTATGACTCGTGGACTTCAACTCCCAGAATTCCTGAGCCAGCCATGCTGAGGGGAAAGGGAGAGGTTTCCAAGCTGAGCCATGCTGGCTCAGGAATTCTGGGAGTTGAAGTCCATGAGTCATAAAAGAGCCAAGGTTGCCTACCCCTGGTCTAAGGGCTATTGTAAGTGTTATTTATATAGCCTAGGGCAGGTATAGGCTATCTTGGCTCTTTTGTGACTTGTGGACTTCAACTCCCAGAATTCCTGAGCCAGCCATGCTGAGGGGAAAGGGAGAGGTTTCCAAGCTGAGCCTTGCTGGCTCAGGAATTCTGGGAGTTGAAGTCCATCAATCATAAAAGAGCCAAGGTGGCCTACCCCTGGGCTAGATGACCTACAACAGGAGTCTTCAAACTTGGCCCTTTTATGACTGGTGGACTTCAACTCCCCGAATTCCTGAGCCAGCCATGCTGAGGGGAAAGGGAGAGGTTTCCAAGCTGAGCCAGGCTGGCTCAGGAATTCTGGGAGTTGAAGTCCACGAGTCATAAAAGAGCCAAGGTGGCCTACCACTGCCATAGGTACTAGATTGCTTTGAGAACCTAGTGATTTAGCACCCATCCCAAGGTCTCCCTTGGTTTCATTTCCTGAGGGTCCCAGGCTCCGTTGTCTGTAGATAAGGCAGATGTTTTCAGGCCAGGTTCCTTTCTCACGAAGGGAGAGCATTTCAAGGAGCAAGCAGGCCCCCTCCCACCAGAATGGCAGACCTCGAAAAAGAATGCATAGGCCAGGGGTAGGCAACCTGGGCTCTTTTATGACTCGTGGACTTCAACTCCCAGAATTCCTCAGCCAGCCATGCTGAGGGGAGCTTTCCAAGCTGAGCCAGGCTGGCTCAGGAATTCTGGGAGTTGAAGTCCACCAGTCATAAAGCAGCCTAGGCCTAGGCCAGAGATAGGCAACCTTGGCTTTTTTATGACTCGTGGACTTCAACTCCCAGAATTCCCGAGCCAGCCATGCTGAGGGGAAAAGGAGAGGTTTCCAAGCTGAGCCAGGCTGGCTCAGGAATTCTGGGAGTTGAAGTCCACGTGTCATAAAAGAGCCACAGTTGCCTAGCCCTGGGCTAGACTAGCTAACCTATGGGTTTGAGGGCTGAGCCATTTCGCCGAACAGCGGGATCAGCAGTGGCATTTGATAGCAGAGTGACGGCTATCTGGCCCTTGTTTTGGACAAATGGGGACCTTCAAGTGACCTCCTGACCTTTTGGGGTACAGTCAGGTAGGAAGATAAACAGAAAGGGTGGGGGTTATTTGGGGACGATGGCAACTGTAGTCAGATTTATCAAGAGGGAACTAGGCAAAGATTCTCCATTACATAGGGAGGAAGATATATAGGAGATGCAGTATAGAATTGAGTCAGGGGACCCTTTGCATGTAAATCAACAGGAGCAACAAAGATGCTTTTTCAAAAGGCAATTGGTCTTTCTTGGTTTTTCTCCTTTGAAAGACCTTTCACTTCTCATCCAAGAAGCTTCCTCAGTTCTGAAGAACCGAAGAAGCTTCCTGGATGAGAAGCGAAATCTTTTCAAAAGGGGAGGAAAAAAAAAGAAGGGTTTTTTTCCTTGTGGGAAGAAAAATCAGGTCTGGTTCCAAGCCGGGGGGGGGGGGGAGAAAGACACTGAAAACAAAATGGAGGCTGCAGGAAAGAAGGTCTCTGTTTATTTGGTAGCCAGAAACTAACATGGCAGCGGCATATTTCTGAGGTGGCTGACCCCAGTTAGGATTTTTGTGCAGTTTGCAGTATTTTGTAATGTTGAGGCTTGCTTTGTGTGCTTTTATTATTTGATTGGTTTTGCTTGTTTCACAAAGGCTTGTGATGGATCTTACGTGTCGGCTTCCCTTGGTCTTAATCCCGTCAAGCAAATGTAATTGATTTTATCCTGTTATCTTTAGTCTGTCTGTTGCCTCTAGTAGTGCTTCCTTTAGTGAATAGGCAGGCTTGAATCAATGTTTCCGCTTTTCTCAGGGATTGCGGTTACTCAAACTCACGAGTGAAACATTGCTTCTGTATTTAACTTTTCCTGAGCTTTATTCTTGTGATTTGAGGCATAGTGAAACAGGATTGGGGGGGAGGATGCGTTCTTACCACAGGCTTTTGGAAAAAGTACCCCTTGGGACAACCAAGACCTGGATGATTTAGAACAGGGATCTTCAAACTTGGCCCTTTTTTGACCTGTGGACTTCAACTCCCAGAATTCCTCAGCCAGCGTGCCTGGCTGAGGAATTCTGGGAGTTGAAGTCCACAAATCATTAAAAGGGCCAAGTTTTGAAGACCCGTGATTTAGACAACCTGAGCAGCACCTCTCCCAATTTTGTGCATTGTATGGTCCTGAGGGGGACACCAAATGGTGACCTGACCTTCGCCCGCCTGAGGCACCCTTGAAATAAGTAGGCTACAGATCCCAGAATTCCCAAGCAACATGTACATCAGTGAGAATTCTGAGAGCTGAAGTCCACGTATCTGGAGGTTGGGAAAAGCTACTTGGGGAGATGGAAGCTGTCCTTTCTGTAGTTATGGCTGCATCCCATTTTCTTCTTACAGGGCGGAGTTGATGATGAGGTCACTTTGTCAGCCTACGTCACCATCAGTTTGCTGGAGATGCCCTTACCCGTCACGGTAAGAAGCCATCTTCACCTCCCACAGACACCATTTAGCACCTTATCTCTTCAAGAAAGCTCCCTACGAAGCCGATTGCCCCTGAGCATAATAAAAGTCAAGATGCTCTCAGTTGAGTTTCATCGACTGCATCCAAGTCGGAGGTCTGTAACTGCCATCTTGGCCACACCACCTCAAGTTCAGTTCGTTTTTTCCATCTTTAGCTAAAACCGAGGTGGGGAACCATGGCCCCTTGATGACTCGTGGACTTCAACTCCCAGAATTCCTGAGCCAGCCATTACGGCTCAGCCATGGCTGCTTAGGAATTCTGGGAGTTGAAGGCCACGAGTCATCAAGGGGCCATCAGTTCCCCATCCCTGAACTAAAACGTGAGGGGTAATTTATGCAATTACCATAGAATTTATCTACTGTAGTAGACCATAATAATAATTTTTATTTTACAGTCCCAGACCAAAATGCAAGTGCAACAAAAGAAAACACAAGAAAAATACAATCACAAGCAGTTAACACCAGAAGCCTTGGCTAAAGGGAATTACAATGTTCTCCTCTAATAGTTACAGCTCTTAAAAGAAATTTAGAAACCTGAGAAGTAATATAGGAAGAATCATCCCCTAGACCAGTGGTTCTCAACCTTTTTAATGCCACGACCCCCAACCGGTTGTAAGTGGAGGACTACTCAACTGGTGCAGCACCGTTTGCAGAATGGGACTTTTGGCGGGCTCAGCAGGGCAGAGACAGCCTGGACAATTCCTATTGGCTTTTGAAAGCCAATAGAATGAGACTCTATTCAAGAGAGTCTATTCTATTGGCTTTCAAAAGCCAATAGAATAAACGGGAGTAGCACAGCTAAGGAAAAGGGGGAAAAAATGGCGGACTGCATTGTTTGGTGACCCCCATGAAATGGTTGTTCGACCCACAGGTTGAGAGCCACTGCCCTAGACAATATAAGACCAAATTACTAACATTAGAACCAGAGGGATCAATTCCAAGGAGAGACAGTAATTTAATTCTGGCTGTATTATACATAGGGCAGTATGATAAGACATGCTCCACAGTTTCAATTTCAGTCCTATCACAGGGGCATAGTCGCTCACTAAACAGGAGCCTCTTGAATCGCCCGTCGAGTAGTGCTGAGGGCAAAACATTGAAACGGGCTAGGGAAAAGACTCTTCTATACTTGGGGATGGTTAGAGTATAGAAATATGAAGCCATCCTCAATCCATAATTATTAGAATGGCTGAAGATCAAAGGGGAGCAGGTTTTGTTGGCTCTGGATCTTAAATATTGCAAATCTATGTCCACAAGCCGTTGGACTACCCTAAACTGGGCGTCCTTGAGACCATAATCTCCCAGAGCATCCCCCGTAAAACCTAGCAAGTGGAGTTTCTTCGTCAGCTCCCTTTCCCAACAAGAAGTATGAGAGTCAGCAAACACCAGGGAGAGGTAGCTACCAGGGGCTGCCGAAAACTGTACTAGACTATACAGAGCCTACTCTACAGGTAGTCCTTGACTTACAACCACAACCGACTCTGACATTTCTTTTGCTAAGCAAGGCAGTGGTTAAGGGGTTTTTGCCTCATTTTACGTGCTTTGTTGCCAGGGTTGTTAAGCGAACGCAGTTGTTAAGTTAGTAATACGCTTGTTAAGCGAATCTGACCTTCCCATTGACTTGGCTTGTCAAAAGAGTCGCTAAAGGGGATCACATGACCAGTGCAACCATCATCAATATGAAACAGATAAGAGTCCAAATTTGGTCACGTGACCATGGGGATGCTGTAATGGTCGTTAAGTGTGAAAAATGGTCATAAATCATTTTGTTTTAGGACCAGTGTAACTTTGAACGGTGTCAGGGCCCACTTCAAAACCTCATCCTGAGAACGCAGAACTCATGGAAGCAGTTTCTTCCCAAGGCAATGACAGGATCCGAGGGTTTCCCTGCTCAGGTCAATAGGTTAAAAGTGTCCTGAGCAAAACCCCACCCCATAGTTCAGGGGTAGGCAACCTATTGGCTCTTTTATGACTCGTGGACTTCAACTCCCAGAATTCCTGAGCCAGCCATGCTAAGGGGAAAGGGAGAGGTTTCCAAGCTGAGCCAGGCTGGCTCAGGAATTCTGGGAGTTGACGTCCACAAGTCATCAAAGAGCCAAGGTGGCCTACCGCTATCCTAGGACAAAAATTAAGAGCAGGGGTCTTCAAACTTGCCCCTTTTATGACTCGTGGACTTCAACTCCCAGAATTCCTGAGCCAGCCATGCTGAGGGGAAAGGGAGAGGTTTCCAAGCTGAGCCATGCTGGCTCAGGAATTCTGGGAGTTGAAGTCCACGAGTCATAAAAGAGCCAAGGTTGCCTACTCCTGCCATAATTCATCCGGTCAGTTCACATGGGCCAGTCCCCAGGGGTTAAGTCCGTTGTGGGAAAGAGCTGATAATGGCTGGGCTGTCTCAGGGTTTCAGCGATGTCTTGTCGGCTCTTTGCACCTTCCCTTCCCAACGCAGGAGATAAACCCTTTGCCGAAAGCACATTCCATTCTCCTCCATCCTTCTCTAGCTGACATCAAGGGGAGAGATAGTAAGCAGAAACAGCAAAGGCTTACAATATAGCTCCGTTGTGGCGAACCTATGGCATGTGTGCCACAGGTGGCACGCACAGCCCTCTCTATGGGCACGGGCGCTGTCGCCCCAGTCCTAGGCCTTCAGCTGGGTTTTATAAAACCGTTTTGCTTTAGGCCTCCGCCGCCGTGTCCAAAAAATAAAAAAAAAGTTTCAATCAATCAATCGAATTCAACTTCTTGCGGGGAAAAAAACCAGACCTTGCAAAGTTGGAATGGATTGATCAAACTTTTTAGTCCCACCCGGTGTGCCATGACCACTGCAGCCACGTCCACCCAATGGGCCACACCCAGCCGGCACCCCGACAGTACATAAGTGGGTTTTGGGTTGCAGTTTGGGCACTCGGTCTCTAAAAGGTTTGCCATCACTGATCTGGGTCCTCATTTTACCGAGCTCGGAAAGACGGAAGGCTGAGTCAACCTTGAGCCGGTCAGGATCGAACTCCTGGCAGTCGGCAGAGTTAGCCTGCAGTACTGCTTTCTAACCACTGGGCCACCAAGGCTGATAGCAGTTCAGATCTCACCAACCCTATACAAATGACAGAAATGCTCTAGATCAGTGGTTCTCAACCTTTTTATACGGCGACCCCGGTCATAAGCAGGCGGCGCGCATGTGTGGCACCGCCCCCTGCGTGGCACGCATGCGCGGCGGCGCCCCCCTGTGCGGCGGGCATGCATGGCGCCGCATGTGCGGCAGCGCCCCCTGCACGGCACGCATGCGCGGCGGCGCCCCATGCGCCGGCTGACAAAAAAAATGGCGGATCGTGTTGTTTGGCGACCCCCACGAAATGGTCGTTCGACCCCAAATGGGGTCGTGACCCACAGGTTGAGAACCGCTGCTCTAGATCCAGAGTCCCCAATCCCTGGGCCCTGGTCTGTTGTATGCCAGAAACCGGGCCAAGATGCAGGCAGTGCACAAAACTACGCCCTCTCTGGTCCACGGGAAAAACCTCTCTCTATTGAAACCGGTCCCTGGGGCCCCAAAGTTTGGGGGGGTCACTGCTCTACAATGAACTCCTTCCTTTTTTTCTCCCTGCAGCATTCTATGGTGCGAAATGCGTTGTTTTGCCTGGAGACCGCCTCCCACCAGAAAGACATCCCCGTGTACAACCTGGCCTTGTTGGGCTATGCTTTTGCGTTGGCTCACAAACAGGACAAGGTGACAGAAATACTCCACACCCTTCAAGAAAAGGCTGTGAAAGGAGGTAAGGAGGAAAAACAACATTTGTGGGAGAAGGGTGTGGATTTACCGCTAGGACCAGCCCAAGAGATGAATGAATGAATGAACCTTTAATATATATATATATATATATATATACATATATATATTGGAAAATTTGCATAAATATGTATATATTATATTATATTATATTATATTATATATTATATATTATATATTAATATATATATATATATATATATATATGTTCAATGATGCAATCTTCGATCTCCGGGAAGAGTATACTCCAGTTATTTATTGTTAAAACCACATTTAAAACAATAAAAACAGTTATATACGAAAATTAAAACAACTTAGCTTTCACTGGTCCTCTGCCAGCATCCTCAGAGTGGGGCTTAGGGGGTGGGAAGTTCTTTTTATCCCCTTGCTGATCCAATTGCCTACTCATTGCCCTCGTGACAGGGCCACTCTTCCTGATTGCCCGTGACTGCCTCAACTGTTCCACCCTCTCTTTTTTGCACTCTAACATTGTATTTTCCTGCTTTGTCATCCTTGTGCTATCTCCCCCTCCCTGTGCTGTTATCAGTAGCACGCTCCTGGGCTGCTGATCTGCCTCTGGAGTATACTCTTCCGGAGATCGAAGATTGCATCATTGAACAAATATGCCCGGGATTCGTATTTTTATAACTATTAAGGACATATATATATATATATATATATATATATATATATATATATATATATATATATATATAGCAGGAAGTGTTTTCGGACAGATGTCTAATTGATTACACCTTGACATTTTTTAATGCTATACTGCAAGTTTTACTTTTTACAATCTCTTTTGCCTTGCAGCCCCCAACTAGGGGCGTAAGCAGGCTCAAGTCGCAACTGCGAAACATTACAAATCCAAATTTCTTTTTTGACAAGAATTAAAGAATTAAATTGGGGACTAAGATGGCCATTTCGAGCTCATTCTGCTCTCGTCAGTTAGCCACACCCTTTATGGGATTCGAACCTGGCAGTTTACACACTCCCCTCTTTGCCAGCTGAGTCAAGGGAGTATATGCAGAAGTTTTTCAGACAGATGTTAATGATTACACCTTGACATTTTTTAACTGCTATACTGCAGTTTTACTTTTTACAATTCTTTTTAAAACATATATATATGTGTGTGTGTGTGTGTGTGTTTTCTGAGGTTTTCGCGGGTGTTTGTATGTCTTTGGTTATTCGGGTTTTCTCCCGCGTAAAATTGAAGTGTCTTGGCAACGTTTCGACGAAGTCCCATTGTCATCTTCAGGCTGGTGTTTTCAGCTCGGCTTCGAGCAGCAATATATATGTGTATATATATATATATATATATATATATATATATGTAGGTCTTTGGTTGTTCGGGTTTTCTCCCACGTAAAATTGGAAGTGTCTTGGTGACGTTTCGACGAAGTCCCATTCGTCATCTTCAGGCTGGTGTTTTCAGCTTCGTGCTTCGAGCAGCAATGTGTGGTCTTAGCTGTTTCTTCCTTTTAACTGCCAGTGGGGGTATGAACTGATTGGGTGGGAGCTTGGCTGTGTTCTGATTGGGTGGAGGTGTGTTCTGATTGGTTAGGGGCTTGGCTGTGCTCTGATTGGCTGGGGGGTTGGCTGTGCTCTGATTGGCTGGGGGGTTGGCTGTGCTCTGATTGGCTGGGGGAGTGTTCTGTTTGGTTGTGCTCAGGTTAGTCTGAGTTGCAGAGGGGTTTAAGATTTTGGGCTGCCTTGCTATTTTTTGGCTTCGCGTTTGTGGTCGTGCCTCATTTTCATGGAGGGTGTCAGTTTGCTTCATGTATGGATTGGAGGGCTTTAAAGTGGCTAATGATGCAGCTCTGGTCTGGCTTCTGGTTTGTGGTTGTGCCTCATCATCGGTGTGGCTTTGGGTTTGCTTTTTGCGTGGATGTGTGGTGGTGACATCCTGTGTGGTTTTTGTGAGTGTGGGTCTGGTATCATTTTTTGTATTAGGGAGTCGTTTGTCAATAAGGGCGGGTTTCCACTCCAACTCTGCAGCCACCAAACGGATCCTGAAAAGAACAGAATTGGCCCTAATCAGAAATGAACTTCACACAAAAAGATTCCTCCTAGACCGAATTAACAAAGATCTCCTCACACTCCACCTCAAACTCAGCAACAAGATCCACCCCGCACTTTGGGACAAATCCAAACAACTCGCCGTCTGGAGAGCCGAAACACAGACCTCCCTCAAGAAACAGCTAAGACCACGCATTGCTGCTCGAAGCACGAAGCTGAAAACACCAGCCTGAAGATGACGAATGGGACTTCGTCGAAACGTCGCCAAGACACTTCCAATTTTACGCGGGAGAAAACCCGAACAACCAAAGACCTACATACAAACACCCGCGAAAACCTCAGAAAACATATATATATATATATGTATACAGTATACAGTGACATTGGCTGAGCCTCCCTCCGTGCCACACCCCCCCCCCCCACAACTCACTTCTCCTTGTGCCATATCCGTTATCGGATGTTGGCGATTATGATGGCGATTCTGTTTTTATCAGCAAACGCACAAAAAAGTGCTGCTGAGTTTTGTCCAAACCAGTCCCTTAGATTTTGAACCCACGATGTTCTTCTTCTGTCTGGACCTCGTTTGCCTTCCATCTTTCCCTGGAGGGTTAAATGGAGCATGCCGTATTTTTCTGGGTGTCGCATCACGAGTCCGAAATATTCCAACTTTCATTTTTTAATTGTTTTGATGATTTCCCTGGGCTTTCCCAGGCGGCTTATCGCCTCCTCATTTCTGATCTTGTCAACCCAGCTTCTGCGTAACAGCATCCTGTAAATCCACATTTTACATCCACGTTGAAATAAAAACAAGGATAGAAAAAGCTCGAACAGCATTCTTCAAAATGAAAAAGGTCTTCTGCAGTCACGACATAAGCCTAAGACTGAAAATCAGGCTTGTCAGATGCCATATTTTTCCTCTCCTGCTCTTTGGAGTAGAGAGTTGGTCTCTGACAGCAGGCCACCTGAAGAGACCACAACTCACAGTGACTACAAACCCCCAACTTATTACTGTGAGCTAATTGCACAGCACGCCGGCCTCACGAGTCTGTCGTGCATAAAATTATGTCCCATTCAAGAGCCTGACAGCCCATGGATAAAAGCTGTCCTTCAGCCTGTTGGTACGGCTGGCTATATTTCTGTATCTCCTACCCCAGGGGTGTCAAACTCAATTTCACTGAGGACCGCATCAGCATTGCGGTTGCCCTCAGGGGGGGCGGGGGTGTGTGGCCAGGGTGGGTGCAGCCTACTGGGTGGGCGTGGATGGACTGGGTGTGGCTTACTGGCTGGGCATGGCCAGCTCTACATCGTTTGCGTCAAGGGTGCCTGTGGGGGCCTGGGCAGGAGTGGGACAGATCTGAGGGTCTCTGGAAGAAGGGGGTGGGACCGGGGCAAGCGCCAAGGCATGGTCCATTTCTTCATTCCTCACAAAGGGTGACACCTCCCCAGCATGCACCCAGGCGGCGGGGCGGACATGGCAGGGGCTGGTTCCTCGCTGTTTCCAGACGGCCTTGTGGAGCTAAGACTGAATGCGTTTCAGCATAGATGGCCACCACAAAATTGTACATTGGCTCCCAACCGGCCTGGGCCAGGGCCAAGGCAGCGGGGGCCGTTCCCTCACTGTTTCCAGGATGGCTTTGCGGGCCACATGAAACCACTTTGCGGGCTGCATCCGGCCCCCGGGCCTTGTGTTTGACACGTCTGTCCTACCCAATGGTAGGAGAGTAAAGAGGTACCAACCAGGGTGTGAGTCATCCCTGAGCATTTTCCTCGCTCTACCAAGTTAACGGGTCCTGGCGATGTCATCCAGTGGTGTCAGGGAACAGCCCACGATGTCTTGTGCCGTGCTAACCACCCTCTAGTACTTTCCTGTCCGCAGCTGTCAAGCCAGCCTACCAAACCGCAATACAGTATGTGAGAACGCTTTCAATAGTAGACCGGTAGAAGAAAGTGGGCAAAGAGGACGTTTGTCCCTCCAGAAGATGCAGATGACTTTGTTTTACTACGGGCCAACATTTCTGTTGCTAAGCCAGATAGGGTATATGTTGAATTTTGCCCCATTTTACAACCTTGCTTGCCATGGTGGTTAAGTGGCTTCCCCATGGACTTTGCATGTCGGAAGATCGCAAAAGGGGATCCTATGACTCCAGGACACGGCAACTGTCATAAATACATACCGGTTGCCAAGGGCCCGGATTTGGATGACGTGACGTGGGGATGTTGCAACAGTCACAAGGGTGAAAAATGGTCATACGTCAGGGCAGTTGTAACGTCCTGAATTTGCAAGTTGTAAGTTGAAGACTACCAGTAGCCATGTTTGGATGATCTGAAGCCAGACCTAACTCTTCTTCTTTCTTTTGGGCTCCAAAGACGATGGCTCCATTCACTGGGAGAGGCCTGCAAAGCCAGAGATGAAGCAGCCTCTGTACTACGAGCGTCGTGCTCCTTCAGCAGAGGTGGAATTAACCAGCTACGTGTTTCTTACTTACCTGAAGAGAGGTCTATCACCATCCGAGGAGGATCTGGCAGCGGCCACGAAGATTGTGACATGGCTTACTAAACAACAGAATCCTTCTGGAGGATTCTCTTCAACACAGGTTGGTGGCTCCCGTTTGTGGGTTCGATATGTCGGGGTGCTTCGGGGTGGGAGAAGAAGACTTCTATCTGAGAGGTGGGGGGTTCTAAGCTGGATTGCAAAACACACTAGTACAGGGGCCCTCCACCTTGGCAACTTTAAAACTTGTGGACCTCAACTCCTAGCTTTACTGGCTGAGGAATTCTGAGAGTTGAAGTCCACAAGTCTTAAAGTTGCCCGCACTAAGTAGTACATGAAGGCCAGGGGAGCAGGGCCGGGACAGCAGCTGGCATCTTTGGATAAAATGACTCTCTCTTGTCCCACTGCTGCTCTTCCTTGGCCTACTACAGAACAGAACAGAACAGAATAGAATCAGAACAGAAGAATAGAATAGAATAGAATAGAATAGAATAGAATAGAATAGAATAGAATAGAATAGAATAGAATAGAATAGAACAGAACAGAACAGAACAGAACAGAACAGAATAGAATAACAGAACAGAATAATAGAATAGGATTGGATAGGATAGGTTAGGATAGAATCAGAATAGAATAGAATAGAATAGAAATAGAATAGAATAGAATAGAATTGAAATAGAATACAATAGAATAGAATCAGAATAGAATAGAATCAATAGAATAGGAATAGAATAGAATAGAATAGAATCAATAGAATAGAATCAATAGAATAGAATAGAATAGAATAGAATAGAATAGAATCGGAGTTGGAAGGGACCTTGGAGGTCATCTAGTCCAACCCCCTGCTCAGTCAGGAAACCCTCTACCATTTCAGACAAGTGGTTTTCCAGTCTCTTCTTAAAACCTTCCAGTCTTGGAGCATTCAAAACTTCCTGATGTGAAGAAAACATGGAGACCGTCTTCTGGCTTCCTACCATTGCATAAGAATGATCTGGGGACCCGGGTGGTCATATTTGTGTTCTTAGGAGAAGAACTCGCCCTGATCTCTTATCTCTCCTCGCAGGACACCGTGGTGGCCCTCCAGGCCCTCTCTTTGTATGCAGCCACGACTTTCTCCCACAGCGCGGAGGGCATCAAAGTGGCCTTGAAGTCTGGTGAGAACAGTCTGAGGGAATTCCAAGTAGACAAGAGCAACAGGATTCTGCTTCAGACCTACGACCTGCCCAGCGTGCCTGGGGAGTATTCGGTCGTCGTGACTGGGAAAGGTTGCGCCTATGTGCAGGTGAGGTTCCTAGGGATCCTTCGGAGAGAAAAGGTGGCGACAGGGTGCAAGGTGACTCCTGTTAGAGAGAAGACAATAACAGAAAAAAAGAGAATGACATAGAAAAATGGGTTCAGTGTCCCCACTCACTTTCAGTTATGGCCACTGCCTACACCAGGGGTGTCAAACTCAATTGCACTGAGGGCCGCATCAGCATAGCAGTTGCCCTCGGGGGGCCAGGTGGGTGTGGCCAAGGTGGGTGCAGCCTACTGGTGGGCATGGATGGAGTGGGTGTGGCCTACTGGGTGGGCATGGCCAACTCTACATCATTCGCGTCAAGGGTGCCTGTGGGGGCCTGGGCAGGAGTGGGACAGATCTGAGAGTCTCTGGCAGAAGGGGGTGGGACTGAGGCAAGCGCCAAGGCATGGTCCATTTCTTCATTCCCCACAAAGGGTGACACCTCCCCAGCATGCACCCAGGGGGCGGGGCCGACACGGCAGGGGCTGGTTCCTCGCTGTTTCCAGACGGCCTTGTGGAGCTAAGATTGAATGCGTTTCAGCATAGATGGCCACCACAAAATTGTACATTGGCTCCCGACCGGCCTGGGCCAGGGCCAAGGCAGCGTGGGCCGTTCCCTCACTGTTTCCAGGATGGCTTCGCGGGCCACATGAAACCACTTTGTGGGCCGCGTCCGGCCCGCGGGCCTTGTGTTTAACATGTCTGGCCTACACTGGCATGTCACCATCAAAAAATTTTCCCTCCAATCCAGAGCAAAAAAAAAATGCTCATCCCTGCTTTAAAACTTAGTAATAATTTCCTGAGGCCAACTATATATTTTCATTGCAGAACATTCTAATTTCTTTGGTATTGGATAAGTCCGCTTCTTAACTGTGGCAATATAACTTATTTTTAACAATATTAAAGCAGCTAAACATCATAAGAGAGACTGCCATAGAACCATTGCTTTGGGAAAGACCATTTGAACCAGTGGTGGGATTCAGCCAGTTCGCAGTATTGTTGTGGGTCAAGTTAATATATTTTAAATATGCTGCCCATGAGCATGGCTTCCAGGCTTCTTCATGGAAACAAAATAGAGCAGCAATAGCAGTAGCACTTATGTTCTATCCCAGCCTATTGCCGTCCTTGTTAAAGGCACAAGGACCAAACCCCTGCTGATACAATAGGCTGGAGACTTTAAAACAAAACAAACCCCTTTTAATATGGGTGACAAACCTGACAAATAGTCCAAAAACACAAACAGCAAAACTCAAGTCCAAAGGAAGGAAATAGTCCACAGGAAACACGATGCAAAGAGAAGAGTAGTCACAAGCAAGACGAACAGACCGGGATTCCAAGAAGCACTTTGCAAACGGTTGCCTTCTGCAACCAGCACCGCCCACACCTCCTCTTTTTATACAGCAGTCCCAAGGCGTTGCCTCTCAGTGCCTTCTCCTTTTACTCTGGAGTAGTCGCATTGACTGCTGCTGATTTACTCTTGCTAATTGACGACGTGTGTGAGCATCAATTAGCAAGTCCATCAGGTGTGAGCCCTCCGAGTCTGACTCATTCTCCTCACACAGCTGAGCTTCATCGGGAGAAGAACTGGAGGGCCCAGGCTCTGCATCAAACCGTGAGTCCTGTAATTCATCGGAGCCTCCCTTTGCCCCTGATGGCCCTTCAAATGCCTCCTCCACCTCCTCCTCAGATCCCTCAGACTCCGCTGTTGGGAGCACAGGCTGGCACGGAATCACAACAACTTACAGTAGACTTCTGTACCGCCCCACGGTGCTTCATAGCCCTCTCCGGGAGGTTTGCAGAGTCAGCATATTGCCCTCAGCCATCTGGGTCCTCATTTCACCAACCTGGGAAGGACGGAAAAGCCGAGTCCGTCAGGGCTGCGGGCAGACTTTGCCTGCAATACTGCACTCTTAATCTCATCAAATGGAATGCACAAAGTTCATTCATAAATTGAAGGATATTGGGGAGGGGGGGAGAAAGGGGATTTTTTTAAAAAATAAAAAACACGCTTTAGTTGTCTGCAAAAAAAGATAACAAGGCTGGCACCAGGCGGGAGCCCTCTCGGATGAGAGATTTAGACACAGGCTCCCTTCCTGAGAAGATTCTGCTTTCTGTGCTAAACGCCTGACTTAGCCCGCTTAGGAATATTTATTTATTTATTTATTTATTTATTTATGAGACTTATATACCGCTTTAAGTGCAAGCACTCTCTAAGCGGTGTACACCAGTAAGCAATGTATATATATATATATATATATATATATATATATATATATTACATTGCCCCCCAACAATCTGGGTCCTCATTTTACCTACCCCGGAAGGATGGAAGGCTGAGTCAACCTTGAGCCAGTGAGATTTGAACCGCTGACCTGCTGAACACAGTCAGCTAAAGTGGCCTGCAGTACTGCCCCCTAACTGCTGCGCCACCTCGGCTCTTAATATGGAGGACAGCAGCCAAAGAGGACCCCCGTTTGCCGTCAGCAAGTAGCTCCTCCTTTCTCTGACGGTCATCGCTCCCTTCAAAATGTAGAAAGCCGTCCCTGCTCCCTCGGGAGGCTCTCTGAACTGCTTGAGTGAGGTGGACGTGGAGTTGAGGCTCTGTCCATTAGCCAGAGAGCGAGAAAAACTCTTCCCACTTTAAAAGGGCAGAGAAAGAGTCCCAAAGGTGCTTTTTCAAAAGGCAACTGGACTTCCTTGTTTTTCCTGGAAGAAGTTTCGCTTCTTATCCAAGAAGCTTCTTCGGTTCTGACCGGATGGTGAAGGATGGAAGGATTTGTATTCCCCGCCGTCATCTGCACTCTTTCTGAGAGCCGTTGAGGCCTTTTGGCGATTCCAAGAAGATCCCACCACCCATTTGCACTACTCAGGTGACTCTGAGGGCACAGATAAGCCTCCAAGTGGCCTCAACGGATCTCAGGAAGAGTGCAGAGGAGTAGATGACCGCAAGGAATATAAATCCTCCATCCATCCTCCTTCGTTCAGACAGAACTGAAGAAGCTTCTTGGATGAGAAGCAAGGGAAAAGACAGTCTAGTTGCCTTCCATGACCTGGAAGACTGAGAATCTCCACAGACATGCAGAGAAATAGGAACCATAGAGAAACGTAGTCCTATGAGAAGAAAGACCTGGAACGGAAGAAGAGTGGTAACCAAGGAAACAGAAAGCAGAAAAGTCCAGCCTTGTTTAAGTAAGAAGGCCCAAGATTCCATCCTTGCATTTCTAGCATGACACGGTAATGCTGAAGAGCTGTTGCTAATCAGGCAATAGCGCCGACTTCAGTCGGTCATGTTTTAAGGTTGTTTTCCTATTGTTGTTGTTCTACTGTGGACACACATCTGCTTCTCTGGTGGGCTTACAAGAAGAAAGCCTCTTTCAACGGAGAGGAAGAACTGTGGCAGTTGTCTTCCATCAGGTGCACTCCAGAAGTGTCGGCATTCAGCTTCTATTGGCAAACTTGGCTGAAAATATTGGAAGCTGAAGGCCGACACATCTGCAGGACATCAGACCGGAGAAGGCTGAGCAATGTGGATCTAGGAAACGATGGCACCAGGAGTCCAGGTGGATGGAGCGGTCCTAGATTTCCTTGAGCAGCAGAAAACCTGCATGGCCTTGTTGTTGTAGTTAGTTGCGAAGTCATGTCGGACCCATCGCGACCCCATGGACAACGTTCCTCCAGGCCTTCCTGTCCTCTGCCATCTTCTGGAGTCCATTTAAGCTCACACCTACTGCTTCAGTGACTCCATCCAGCCACCTCATTCTCTGTCGTCCCATTCTTCTATTGCCCTCAATCTTTCCCAGCATTAGGCTCTTCTCCAGTGAGTCCTTCCTTCTCATTAGGTGGCCAAAGTACTGGAGTTTCAACTTCAGGATCTGACCTTCTCAAGAGCCGTCAGGGTTGATCTCCTCCAGGACTGACCGGTTTGATCGCCTTGTGGCTAATTCACCAACAAAGATGACCCATTAACAAAATATTTCCTCCTCAGACCACCTTGAGGTACAACGTGCTCCCACACCCAGAGGATGACCCATTTGCGCTGACTGTCAACACAATTCCCGAAACGTGTGAAGGAGTCAAGGCCCACAAGGAATACGACATTGTACTGAACGTCAGGTACTTCTCTCGTCAATAAGTCACAGCTGAAGGAGATCTGGCTGCCATTCAAGGGATGTCATAATGTCAGATGGTGTCTTTGGTCTGAAGAACCATGTCCCACGCCGAAGAACCTTGGTTCATATAACTTGCTAATCTAATCTCAGATAAATGTGATTTGTTTGGGGTTCCATATATTGTGGGATCAGGAATTAAAAACCCCACACCCATCTTAACCGGGGCTGACGTGGTTTCTTTTCCCTCTCATTTGTCCAGTTACACCGGCAAACGTCCAGCCTCAAACATGGCGATTATTAGTGTGAAGATGGTCTCTGGATTTGTACCAAATAAGCCCTCTGTAAAAAAGGTAATGGACAGTTTTTGTATTGGGCCTTTCCCCCAAATAACTACTGATTTCTCTTGACTGTGGCATTCCAAAGAATTAAGAGCTGCTGAGTGGAATTTGGCCAAAAATGCCACCATCCAAGATTTATAGCCAAGACGTTGAAATAGAGCAGTGGTTCTCAACCTGTGGGTCGGGACCCCATTTGGGGTCGAACAACCATTTCACGGGGGTCGCCAAACAATGCAGTCTGCCATTTTTTCCCCCTTTTCCCTAGCTGTGCTACTCCCTTTTATTCTATTGGCTTTTGAAAGCCAATAGAATAGACTCTCTTGAATAGAGTCTAATTCTATTGGCTTTCAAAAGCCAATAGGAATTGTCCAGGTTGTTTCTGCCCTGCTGAGCCCACCAAAAGTCCCATTTTGCAAACGGTGCTGCACCAGTTGAGTAGTCCTCGACTTACGACCAGTTGGGGGTCGCGGCATTAAAAAGGTTGAGAACCACTGAAATAGAGTCTCTCTGTGTGGGGAGAGGAAGGGATGGGGAATGGAAATGTGCCCACATTGTTTTATTATAAGGCCATGCCCTCCATGGCAGTGACCATCCCAACATGGTCAGTTAGAAAAGAAGCCATGGCCTAGTCAAAAGTACACTTACTAAAGCAAGTGCTTACAGAAGAAGCAAAGCTAGATCTGGCGTTTCCGTGCCCAAAGCACACGGTTAACTTTCCCTTGTTCCCATCCACACACACACACACACACACACACCGGTTACATCAAGCAGACTCTCACAGGACAGCACGGTTCACGGTTTCATTTTCCCTTAGGCTAGCCCTCCCTTCGTCCCCTCCGGCCGATCTCCCTTCCCCATTGCTATAACAGGCTGACAGCAGGCAACGCAGAGATAGCAGGATGGCAGCCCTGACAGGCAGCCCTTTTGTGAGAAGGACAACAGCCTACGTTCCAACATTGCAAAGCGTGCTGGATATTCCAAGGTGGACCTCTATTGGCCAAGGGCACTTCACCTCTCCAAGATCAAGGCCAGGTTCTCCTTCCAAGGTTTCGGCTGACAACGGTCAACGGCAGATTGCTGCCCCTGATCCATAATAATGAAGAAATCTCCCATTTGTTTTCCGCAGCTGGAAAAGCAGGCTCCGATTAAGCGGGTGGATGTAATCAGCCACTAAAGTGGAGCTGTATTTGGAGAAGGTGAGTGCAGAAAACCAAAATGAGGAGCGGGCGAGCTATAATGATAATGATCACCTTAATGATAATGGAAAGGCCAAAAGAGAGGAAGGGAACTGCTGGGGAATCTGCCCACTGAAATCTTCCTGTGGAGCATGAAAACACTCATACTCCACTTGAAGGTCGAGAGTCATAAACAAAGGAAAAGGGAATTGCTTCGTTCAGGTATTTGGGAAAAGGTACAATAATATAAGAAGCCAACGGGTGCAGTCCAGATATTGGGGCTCCATCCCTTATTCCCCCTTGGTCAGGTTGTGTGGAACTAGTCCGAAACATCTCAGCCTCTCATTGGGTGCCCTGGCGGGCTTCAAAATTTCAATCTTCTAAGCCGGGATAGGCCACCTTGGCTCTTTTAGCACTTGTGGACTTCAACTCCCAGAATTCCTGAGCCGAAGGTTTTTTTCAGGAGGCAACGGACCTTCTGTCTTTTGCTTCTCATCTTAAACAGGATGATCCTAGAGCAGGGGTCTTCAAATGTAGCCCTTTTATAACTTGTGGACTTCAACTCCCAGAATTCCTCAGCCAGGCATGCCTGGCTGAGGAATTCTGGGAGTTGAACTCCACAAGTCCTAAAAGGGCCAAGTTTGAAGACCCTGTCCCAGAGAGTCACTTATCTGAAATGGTATAGGGCAGGGTAGGCAGCCTTGGCTCTTTTATGAATGGTGGACTTCAACTCCCAGAATTCCTGAGCCAGCCATGCTGAGGGGAAAGGGAGAGGTTTCCAAGCTGAGCCAGGCGGGCTCAGGAATTCTGGGAGTTGAAGTCCACCAGTCATAAAAGAGCCAAGGTGGCCTACCCCTGGTCTAAGCAGTACAGGTTGTTCTCGACTTATGACAGTTTGTTTAGTGACCATTCAAAGTTACAATGGTACTGGAGAAAAAAAGTGATTTATGAATGTTTTCACACTTACGACCATTGCAGCCATCTCTGTAGTCATATGATCAAAATTCAGATGTTTGGCAACTGGTGTGTGGCCTTTTGACGAGCAAAGTCGATGCGGAAACCAAATTCCCTTAACAACTGTGTTACTAACTTAACAACTGCAGGAGTTTGCTTAACAACTGTGCGGTTGAAGTGGATTCTGAGGGGTTCGTAGGCCGATGTGTCTGTTGATGGAATTGCTTTGTGGGGTGCCAGGCTTCGACGAGCGTCACGAGCGTGGCGGGCGGGAGGTAGCGTGGCTGATGATTTTACTGTTGCTCCCATCAAACCTGTGTCGGTGTGGGTAGAGATTATATATGCCGCCAAGGGACAAAGGAGCAATAGACTGAAAATGTGCAGATGGACCTTGTCTAAACCGCTCATTTTATCCGCAGCTGACCAACGTCACCGTGCACATCTCGTTCACGGTAGAACGGAGCTTCGAGATCCAGAATCAGAGGCCGGCGTTTGTGCGTGTGTACGACTATTACGAAGGTGAGTTCGGAATATGCGGCTGTGGGTTCTGAATTCGATCCCGCACCACTCCCTGAGGACTCCAAAGCCAAATCCCGAAAGATAGTAAAAGAACAGCTCACGTCCCTTTGGGATGTGAGGGAAAGCCCATTTGATATTAACCATAGTTTCCCTTCACGTTTCCAGATGAATCCACCGTGGTTCCATATAGCGCCCCCTGCAGCAAAGGTACAGTATGGACTCCTTTTGAACTCTTACGACTCTCTTCCCATCTTCTTTCTTTTTTTCTGAGTAGAACCTTCTAAACGCGACCAATTTGCATTTTTATTCTATGGAATAGAATATCATTCCAAAAAAAATCTGCCTTTGGCTTTATGCCAGCGGTCTCCCAACTTGGTAACTTTACACCTTGCGGACTTCAATTCCCAGAATTCCTCCAACCATCCTCAACCTCAACAATTTTTAAAATGTGAGGAGTTGAATTCCCCAGCCAGCAGAAGTACACACTTTTTAAAGTTGCCGAGGTGGAGAAACATTGCTTTAGATTGTCTGCGTCTTTGAAATCCATTTGCTCCTGTAAGGTTTTCCACTTAGCCTCACAATGGCCCCAGCGTTACTCAGGAATTTAAAAGAGCCAAAGAAACTCCTGAGCAGAGGTTTCAGCAAGCAAACAACTTTTATTTTGATCAAAACAGAGTTGGGTGACCCCATCTCTCTTCGTGGCTGGTAGAGAGATGAAGGCAACAACCAGAAAAGATGTCTTCCACCTTTTATACCTTTTCAGAACAAAGAGATCAGGTCTTGGTACTAGGCATAAGATGGCACAAAAACACAATTCCTAGATGATGACTCATACACAGCAACCCAGGCTCCATCCGTAACTCCTTTCCCCCTCCCCTTACTGTGCTCTTTTCATATAAGCAATCACCTATACCTAAAGCAGTGGTTCTCAACCTTTCTAATGCCGCGACCCCATAATACAGTTCCCCATGTTGTGGTGATCCCCAACCACTTATGCATCACCGGGTGCCAGGGGCGTGGCCAAAGAAAAGGGGGAAAAATGGCAGACAGCCTTGTTTGGCGACCCCCGTGAAATGGTGGTTCGACCCCAAATGGGGTCCCGACCCACAGGTTGAGAACCACTGACCTAAAGCATGAAGCCCTTACTTTTCCAATATATTTATATAAAGCATCTGATCAAGCAATTAACTAGAAAATAATGATTACAAAATAACAAAACAATGATTACATGATAACACTATAAGTATCAATATAAAAGGGTTACTATATATAAAATAAATGCTAATGTCAAACTTAAACGTTCTAAAATCATAAGCACAATAAAATCCCTTCACTCCAAAAGATGTTCAGAAAAGTATGCGGACGTGAGGTTGACTTTACCGAATAGCAGTAGCACGCAGACTTATATACCGCTTTACAGTGCTTTACAGCCCTCTCTAAGCGGTTTACAGAGTCAGCATATTGCTTCAACAATCTGGGTCCTCATTTTACCGAAGGATGAAAGGCTGAGTCAACTTTGACCTGGTGAGAATTGAACTGCCAAACTGCTGGCAGCTGGCAGTCAGCAGAAGTAGCCTGCAGTACTGAATTCCAACCACTGCGCCACCATGGCTCTAGGCCCTTATTTGATTACTTTGAACATGGCTCAGTGTGTCAGGTTGATAAGCTAATGTTCATAATTTACATTAATAAGTGAAGCTAGCCTTTGTTTTATTCAAGAACTTACACTTAAATCGTGTCTTTGGGCCAGGGCTGTTCACTCACTGTTTCCAGGATGGCTTCGCGGGCCACATGAAACCACTCTGCGGGCCACATCCGTCCTCCGGGCCTTGTGGTTGACATGTCTGGCTTAGCTGATCTTGTGATGGTCTTTTCTTTCCCACAGTTAAGTCTGGGAACGCATGATGAACAGAGTCGCCCTCCACCGTCTCCCAGTTAGTCCCAAAGATGCTTTCCTTCCCAACCTGATGAGAAAGCAACAGGCAGAAGACGGCCACCCAAAGACCCAAGAAGAATCAGGTGCCCTCTGGGCGTCTTCCTTCATCTACCGCTTTACGAGCCCCAAGGAATTTGAGGCACGCTACCGGCTTCACCTTCTCTCCAGTTGGGTCTGGAAAAACAAACATCTGGCATTTGCTGTTGTCTCCTCTGGGGGTGGAAAGAACAAAACAAATAAATAAATGTATGGATTTCATCAGCTTTGTTTCGAATCCATCTTTCACGTGGGTTTCCCTAATACAGGGGTCGGCAAACCTTAAACACTCAAAGAGCCACTTGGACCCGTTTCCCAGAGAAAAGAAAGCACTGGGAGCCGCGCATGAGGGGGGGGGGAGCTTGATTGAAGAGTTTAATTAAAAAGAAATAGAGGCTGCTGTGTATGAGTTGTCTCTCTCTCTCTCCCCTCCCTCTTTGTCTCTCTCTCTGTCTCTCTCTCTCTCTCTGTGTCTCTCTGTGTCTCTGTCTCTCTGTCTCTCTCTCACCTCCTCTCTCTGATCTTCTGCTCACCTGGCAAGCTGGCTTCATGCTGTTGTCCGACAAGCTGACATACATTCTTATTGGGCTGGCTTTCTCCTGCCCTTGTCTGCCAGTCCTCTTCCCCCATTCAGTGTGTGTGTGTGTGTGTGTGTGTGTGTGTGTGTATGAGAGAGAGAGAGAGAGAGAGAGAGAGAGAGAGAGAGAGAGAGAAGGGAAGCGCAAGTGCCTCTAATAATAATAATAATAATAATAATAATAATAATAATAATAAGTTGGAAGGTACCTTGGAGGTCATCTAGTCCAACCCCCTGCTCAGGCAGGAAACCCTGTACCAGAGCTTTTCAACATTTTCACCCATTGTACCACTTTTAGGATATGGCAATATCTGAGTACCACCAGTCGCCTACCAAGGTGTCAAAAAATTTACCCCAAAAAAAGTGATGAAGTACAGGTAGTCCTCGACTTATAACAGTTCGCTTAGTGACTGTTCAAAGTTACAACGGCACTGAAAAAAATGTACCCCAAGCCACAGCCGAGCAAGACACCTGCCTGCCCACCCGGCGGTGCTCTTCCTCCTGTCCGAGGGGGGTATTTGGTTTTTATTCCCCCCATCTGCTGGGTGGTTGCAGCAGGTTTTGGTCACTTCACATGACCCTGGGACACTGTGACTGTCATAAATATGAATCAGTTGCCAAGCATCTGAATGTTAATCACAAGACCCTGGAGATGCTGCAACATTCCAGCTGATTGGTGTTTCTTCTGAGCTCAGCAGAAGCACCAGGATCAGCACCGAGCTCCAGCTGGAGCTTGGTGCTGATCCTGGCGCTTCCACTGAGCCCTTGACAGCCCTGCAGCTCCAGCCATCTCTCGCTCAGGCTTGTGCGGTGCTGCCACCGGTTCAGTTCATTCCCCTCTCCTACTACCATTTTTCTAGGATGGTCGCATACCACCTGCCAGGTGCCAATGTACCACAGGTGGTACCCATACCATTGGTTGAAAAGCCCTGCCCTATACCATTTCAGACAAATGGCTGTCCAGTCTCTTCTTAAAAACTTCCAGTGTTGGAGCATTCACCGCTTCTGGAGGCAGTTTGTTCCATTGGTTAATTGTTCTAACTGTCAGGAAGTTTTTCCTTAGTTCTAGGTTGCTTCTCTCTTCGGTTAGTTTCCATCCGTTGCTTCTTGTCCTGCCTTCAGGCACTTTGGAGAATAGCTTGACTCCCTCTTCTTTGTGGCAGCCCCTGAGATACTGGAACACTGCTATCATGTCCCCCCTCGTCCTTCTCCTCATTAAACTAGACATACTCAATTTCAGCAACCGTTCCTCTCTCTGTCTCTGCAAATGGCGGAGGAGGCTGGGAGCCACAGGAGAAGGCTCAAAGAGCCACATTGCGACTCTGGAGCCGCAGGTTGCCGACCCGTGCCCTAATAGCAACAGGCTTGCTGTGGCTAAGAGTGAAAATGCAACCTCTCTAGAGGTTCTGGAGAAGATTGTTCAAACTGATTGGAATTCGACGGCTTGTAAAATCTGTTTTGTTCCAGTGGGGACCCTTACCTATTCCAACCCAAAACTCCGGGTCCTGATTGGGCAGAAGTGGAGGGAGTGATAGACCAAGCTCAGAGTCAACAGAAAGCGGTTCACCTGGATACGTCTATGGAGATCCTCAATCATCCAGATCATAGTTCTTCCAAAGACGCTTTTCCACACGGCAACTGGACTTTGTTTTTCTCTGAAGACGTTTCGCTTCTCATCCAGCCCAGTTGCCTCATTAAAAAAACCACCTTGGGATCACCTGGATAGTTTCCCTCCACCTTTCAGGTTACCTAAGGACCTGTGAGCAAGCTACTCTGATTATGTAACAGTGATCTAAACCAGGGTTTCATCACCTTGGCAATTTTCAATGTCAAGAATTCTCCAGCTAGCAACTTCAGCAGAGGTTCCACACACAAGTTAAAACTTGCTGGCCTGGGCGAGTCTGTGAATTGAAGTTCCCACATGTAAAAGTTGCCAAGGTTGGGAAACATTGATCTAAACCAGGGGTACGCCACCTTGCCTCTTTTATGACTCGTGGACTTCAACTCCCAGAATTCCTGAGCCAGCCATGCTGAGGGGAAAGGGAGAGGTTTCCAAGCTGAGCCATGCTGGCTCAGGAATTCTGGGAGTTGAAGTCCACGAGTCATAAAAGAGCCAAGGTTGCCTACCCCTGGTCTAAGGGCTATTCTAAGTGTTATTTATATAGCCTAGGGCAGGTATAGGCTATCTTGGCTCTTTTGTGACTCGTGGACTTCAACTCCCAGAATTCCTGAGCCAGCAGGGCTCAGCTTGGAAACCTCTCCCTTTTCCCTCAGCTTGGCTGGCTCAGGAATTCTGGGAGTTGAAGTCCACGAGTCATAAAAGAGGCAAGGTTGCCTACCCCGATCTAAACTGAGAAAAATCCTCTTTTCTACTACCGGCTAGATACCATGGAAAGAAGAAAAAAAAAAGGCACACCCTCTCTGTTTCAACAAGTTTTGGCAATCTGGTGTCTTCCTGACATTTTTAGGCTCCTTCATTCCTGTCCACCAATCAGTGTATCTACGTGTAGTGTGTGTGTGTTGCGTCAGGGTATGAGAACTGACACCCAAAGCCTCTGGAGGGCAACACGTTCATTGCCCCACTCTTCCAGATTGCCCCTTCTTAATGTCCTCCACAGCTCAGAACTGCTTGCATGGAAAAGGCAAATCAAATTTTGCTTAAATTAAAAGATTAGGAAGTTTGGATCTTGACAACACAAAACTGCCAGGAAACTCACAATTTTCTGTCTATTCCCATCACCTTACCTCTCCCCTTGTATAAAAGCAGTGATTGTTGTTGTTAATTGTGAAGTCGTGTCCGACCCATCATGACCCCATGGATAACGTTTCTCCAGGTCTTCCTGTCCTCTACCATTTTCTGGAGTCCATTTAAGTTCACACCTACTGCTTCAGTGACTCCATCCAGCCATCTCATTCTCTGTCGTCCCCTTCTTCTATTGCCCTCAATCTTTCCCAGCATTAGGCCCTTCTCCAGTGAGTCCTTCCTTCTCATTAGGTGGCCAAAGTATTTGAGTTTCAACTTCAGGATCTGGCCTTCTAAAGAGCAGTCGGGGTTGATCTCTTCTAGGACTGACCGGTTTGAACGCCTTGCAGTCCAAGGGACTCGCAGGAGTCTTCTCCAGCACCATAGTTCAAAGGCCTCAATTCTTTGGCGCTCAGCCTTTCTTATGGTCCAACTTTCACAGCCATACATTGCAACTGGGAAAACCATGGCCTTGACTATGCACTTTTGTTGGCAGGGTGATGTCTCTGCTTTTTAGTATACTGTCTAGATTTGCCATAGCTTTCCTTCCCAGGAGCAAGCGTCTTTTAATTTCTTGGCTGCAGTCCCCATCTGAGGTGATCTTGGAGCCCAGGAAAATAAAATCTGTCACTACCTCCATTTCTTCCCCATCTATTTGCCAGGAATTGAGAGGGCCGGATGCCATGATTTTGGTTTTCTTAATGTTGAGTTTCAAGCCAACTTTTGCACTCTCCTTCTTCACCCGCATCAAGAGGCTCTTTAGTTCCTCTTCACTTTCTGCCATTAGAGTGGTATCATCTGCATATCTTAGGTTGTTGATATTTCTCCCGGCAATTTTAATTCCAACTTTTGATTCATCTAGCCCTGCCTTTCTCATGATGTGCTCTGCATATAAGTTAAATAGGCAGGGCGACAGTATACAGCCTTGCCGGACTCCTTTTCCAATTTTGAACCAATCAGTGGTTCCGTGTTCGTTCTCACTGTTGCTTCTTGACCCGCATATAGGTTTCTCAAGAGACAAATGAGATGGTCTGGTACTCCCATCTCTTTAAGAACTTGCCACAATTTGTTGTGATCCACACAATCAAAGGCTTTTGCATAGTCAATGAAGCAGAAGTAGATGTTTTTCTGGAACTCCCTAGCTTTCTCCATGATCCAGTGTATGTTGGCAATTTGATCTCTAGTTCCTCTGCCTCTTCGAAATCCTGCCTGTACTTCTGGTAGTTCTCGATCCACATACTGCTGGAGTCTAGCTTGTAGGATTTTAAGCATAACTTTACTAGCATGTGAAATGAGTGCAATGGTGCGATAGTTTGAACATTCTTTGGCATTGCCTTTCTTTGGAATTGGAATGTAAACTGACCTTTTCCAATCCTGTGGCCACTGTTGATTTTTCCAAATTTGCTGGCAAATTGAGTGTAGCACTTTTACTGCATCGTCTTTTAAGATTTTGAATAGCTCAGCTGGAATACTGTCACCTCCACTAGCTTTGTTGTTGCTCAGATTTTCTAAGGCCCATTTCACTTCACATTCTAGGATGTGAAGCAGTGATAACCGCAAGGAATTCAAACCAAAGGCAGAAGGGAAAAAAACACAGGGAACACCAGGAAAATTTCGAGAATAGAGGATAACTGTAGAAAATGAATTCATTAATTTATTTAAAGGACACACCTGTCACTCATCTCCTGTATTATAAGCCTGGGTGATTCACAAAAGCAGCCAAAAGATCCCTCCCCACACTTTTAAAAAACCCACACACAAAAGTTTTGGTGTTGGGCTTCAGCCTCACCCTAGCCCAGGGGTGGGCAACCTTGGCTCTTTTATGACTTGTGGACTCCAACTCCCAGAATTCCTGAGCCAGCCATGCTGAGGGGAAAGGGAGAGGTTTCCAAGCTGAGCCAGGCTGGCTCAGGAATTCTGGGAGTTGAAGTCCACGCGTCATAAAAGAGCCAAGGTTGCCTACCCCTGCCCTAGCCCAACGTTTGGGGTATTAGAGAATCAGATAAAGTTGTTTCAACTTGCATTTAACAATATGGCAGGAGGGAGAGATGGAAAATGATTAATTTGCGGGCTGCTTTTTTTGTGAAATTAGACTATCAGCTCCAGAAGTTGCTACTGGTGCTTTATGGCATAATGCTTTTTTAAAAAAAATATTGTATACATATAGGGTTGGTAGAGGTATGTAATTGTTTTGAATTTCAAAAACAGGCTTTGAAAAGTACAGTTTAAATTCAGTCTCTGACCACAACTCTTTAAAGTAGCTTTTTGTGGGCTGTGCCAGGGAAAAGATGCAGCTGCTTTAAAGAGCAGCAGACCTAGATTCTGTTTACTCTTCCACATCTCTTGAAATATCTTTTCCAAATTATCTCTGAAATCCTTTATTGGGGGAGGGGGGAAGGAAACTGAATCTAACGAGACACAAAGCCCTAATAGTTTATATTTGGGTGAATAACATGGAAAATAGAGAGGGTTCTGTGGATGCATTGATCCTGGGATATAAAAAGTACTTACCTATACGAGAATGACTGGCAGAACCGGGGGTGGAATCGAAAGAGAAATCAGCCTAGAATCTCTACATAGCTACAAACAAAATCCAACCTCTCTCAAATTCTGCTGAACCTCAGGAATAGCCAACACTCCTGGCAGGAATAGCCAATACTCCAGAAGACAGGCTTAGGATACAGGAGGATCTGGACAGACTTGAACACTGGGCGCTATCTAACAAAATGAAATTCAGTGGTGAAAAAAGTAAGGTTCTACATTTAGGTAAGAAAAACCAAATGTACAGGTATAGTATAGGGGGTACCTTGCTCAATAGTAGTAACTGTGAGAGGGACCACGGAGTCCTAGTGGACAATCACTTAAATATGAGACAGCAGTGTGCTGCAGCTGCCAAAAAAGCCAACACAGTGCTAGGCTGCATTAACAGAAGGATAGAATAAAGATCACGTGAAGTATTACCACTCTACAATGCCTTGGTAAGGCCACACTTGCAATACTGCATCCAGTTTTGGTCACCACGATGTAAAAAAGATGTTGAGATTCTAGAAAGAGTGCAGAGAAGAACAACAAAGATGATCAGGGGACTGGAGGCTAAAACATATAAGGAATGGTTGCTGGAATTGGGTATGTCTCGTTTAATTAAGAGAAGGACGAGGGGGGACATGATAGGAGTGTTCCAATATCTCAGGGGCTGCCACAAAGAAGAGGGAGTCAAGCTATTTTCCAAAGCGCCTGAAGGCAGGACAAGAAGCAACGGATGGAAACTAATCAAGGAGAGAAGCAACCTAGAACTAAGGAGAAACTTCCTGACAGTTAGAACAATTAACCAGTGGAACACCTGCCTCCAGAAGTGGTGAATGCTCCAACACTGGAAGTTTTTAAGAAGAGACTGGACAGCCATTTGTCTGAAATGGTATAGGGTTTCCTGCCTGAGCAGGGGTTGGATTAGATGACCTCCAAGATCCCTTCCAACTTTTTTATCATCATCATCATCATCTAGTACCAAAATAGTACTGTTAGTTGACTAGATTCCTCTGCATATGCATGAGCAATTAATCAGTTTAATTAGCCCTGGTCATTCGAGTCTCACATTACCCTTCACGTTGAGATGAAAACCCATAAAAACAAGAAAACCTTGGATTAAAGTTGACACAAGCAACATGGACATTTCATAACCAAAGTTGGTTCGAGCAATATGGACATTTCATCGGTGTACACAAATAAACAAGAATATCCGGGGAGGTATTTTTCGAGGCAGGTTATTTATTTTGATATGCCAAAATTAAAAAAAAAAAGAGTGACTCTCTGAGTTGCTTACATTTTTAGCCAAACTTTGTCAACTTTAGCGGCTTGAAGAGTTGTGGATTTCAACTCCCAGAATGCATGCTAGCTGAGGAATTCTGGGAGTCCTAAAAATTATTGAGACTGACAAAACACCACTTTAGGGTTAAGAGCATCTAAGTGTAGCTGGGATTAGGGTCACTTTTGAGTACAATCGATTTAAAGAAAAGATACTTTTAAAATCATCCAGTCTGTTCTTGGTATTATTGTTATTATTTATAAATTTTTAAACATTCTCTGGGTGCAAGGATTCCTTGTCTGATTCTCATTATCATTCTCCAACCTTGGCAACTTTTAAGACTTGTGGATTTCAACTCCCAGAATTCCTCAGCCAACAAGCATTCTGGAAGTAGACGTCCACCACATCTTCAAGCTGCTAAAGTAGCCTGGCTAGCTGAGGAATTCTGGGAGTTGAAGTCCACAAGTCTTAGCAAGTTGTCAAGGCCGGAGACTCCTGTTTTACACCATCTGTGCGCATTATGCCCTGCGGACCATTTTTATCATCTCTCCCCTGTGTGAATGGTCTGGTGCTTCTTCAAATTTCCCATCTGGCTGAAGTCTTTCCCACACAAAGGGCATTTGTACGGTCTCTCGCCTGTGTGAATCCTCTGGTGCTTTTTTAAGTCCCCTCCCAGGTTGAAACCTTTCCCGCACTGAGGGCAGTTGTAGGGTCTCTCTCCCGTGTGAGTCCTTTGATGGTTCTTCAAAAGGACCGCTTGGATGAAGCACTTGCCGCACTGCAAGCATTTGTAGGGCTTCTCTCCAGTATGAATTCTCTGGTGGGTCTTTAAATTTCCCTTCTGGTTGAAGCATTTTCCGCAGTAAGAGCATTCATAGGGTTGCTCGCCGGTGTGAATGCGTTGGTGATTCTTCAGATCCCCTTTCTGAGTGAAGCCTTTCCCACACTGAGAGCATTTGTTCATTCTCCCTTCCGTCCTGGGATCCTGAGTTCTGTTTAGCGGCTGCATGTAAACGAAATTCTTCCTGCTTTCAGCGTCGCTATTTGGCTTCCAACCTTCCCGGAGGGTCGGAAATATCTTCAAACAGCTCCCTCTCCCGTGTTGGGAGACTTCATAGCTTTGATTTGCTGTGAGGATTTTTTCCGGTTTATCGAAGCGTGAATTATGCGGCAGGTTTTCCTCTGTCGCGGGGCGCATTTTGTATTCCTCTCTGGAATGTTCCGTTCCGAGTTCAAACCTGTAGCGATATTTTCTACCATAATAGGAGAACGATGGCATTTTATCCCAAGTGGGCTTTGTGATTCTTTCGATGATGGCAGCCGTACTACTCCCGGCATGCCGAGTGCATTCATTCTGGATTTGGGATTCGTTTCTTCCCTCTGGTCTTTCCATGGCTGGTGCTACGTTCCCCAAATTCAGCAGTGGAAAGGCCTCGTGGGCTTCTTCTGGTTTCTTTTCTTCATCCTGAATATTCTCCACTTTCACCAAACTTCTCTTTCCATCACCTAGGGCAACAAAGAAAATATTTTTTTCTCCTGATCGGCTGGCTCTTTTCAAGATTCCTATTCCACCCAGTCACAGACCTTTTTCTCGTGAATTTGTTCATTAAAATTCAGCCTACCTGAGGGTAATCTGGACCAGCCCCTCCTCATCAACCTTCTGAACTACAGTAGTGGCCAAAATTGTGGAAACCTTTTGGGAAAAGTGTATTTTTGAGGTTTGATGGCTAATAACGCCACTTTTTTTTGGAGTAGTACCATAAAATTATATATCAATGGAAAGATAATTTAATCAAGAATGTAATGCAACAAAGTTTGTTCAATTATCTGAACTGTATTCTATGAAACGTTATAGCCAAATAACCAGAAAAAGGAAGCACAACTTGCTTAGGTTGATCTCAGGTAGCTTTCCTTCATCTGATTGTAGCCAATGAGCACGAGTGTTTAGAGAGCCAATCAGGTGTCATCTTGTTTTGGCAATGAGCCAATCAGATCACAGTAGGGTTCAGTGATTGATGTCATATATTGAAGCTGAAAGGAGGACGTTTCTCAGTGTGTTTTGTGATCACTTATCAAGTTGGTTTGGGTAGTCCTCGACTTACAACCGTTCATTTAGTAGTGACCATTCAAAGTTACAGCGACATTGGAAAAAAGTGAATGAGGACCGTGTTTCACACTTAGGACCATTGCAGCATCCTCATGGTCAGGGGTAGGCAACCTTGGCTCTTTTATGACTCGTGGACTTCAACTCCCAGAATTCCTGAGCCAGCATGGCTCAGCTTGGAAACCTCTCCCTTTCCCCTCAGCATGGCTGGCTCAGGAATTCTGGGAGTTGAAGTCCACGAGTCATAAAGCGGCCTAGGGCAGGGGAAGGCAACCTTGGCTCTTTGATGACTCGTGACTTCAACTCCCAGAATTCCTGAGCCAACATGGCTCAGCTTGGAAACCTCTCCCTTTCAATTCAATTCAATTCAATTCAATTCTGGGAGTTGAAGTCCAAGAGTCATAAAAGAGCCAAGGTGGCCTACCCGTGCTCATGGTCATGTGATCAGAATTCAGACGCCTGGCAACTGACTCGTATTTATGACAGTGGCTGTATCCTAGGGTCACATAATCCCCTTTTGCGGCCTTCTGACAAGCCAAACCAATGGGGAAAGCCAGATTCATTTAACGACCGGGTTACTAACTTAACAACTGCAGTGATTCACTTAACAACCATGGCACAGAAAGGTCGTAGAATGGGGCAAAACTCACTTAACAAATGTCTCACTTAGCCACAGAAATTTTGGGCTCAATTGCAGTCGTTTTTCGAGGACTAAACTGTATAACAAACGGGCAAGCAGAATGGCAACCGAGGGAGCATCCATCCAATAACAGCTCATAGGGTTGACTAACCTCCTGATTTCCATCTTGGGGAAACAAAGATGTCTGAACAGGCTCTGACTCTTGAGCCAACTGGATCAGGGGAAGCTTATCAGATTTTCTGAGGAGAAAATTCTTACCAAGACCACCAGCGTTCCCACCGTCCTCTTGGAGGACTTTCCAAGCAAAGGTCTCTTGGCTCGGCTGGGTGAGGTGCCGCTTGACGATTTGCAAAGACGCAACTGTTTTGGGATGTTCCGTACAACTCTGCGGTAGGAAAAAAAGATACAGATAATCCTTGAGTTATGCTCATAATGGAGTCTGCCCATTACAATCGTTAAGTCATAACGGTCATGAAACCGATCAGTCACGCGACTGACCTGATTTTTACATTTTTTTTTTGCAGGGGTCATTAAGAAACCGGTGGTTGCTAAACAAATCCACTGCTCACTAGGGTGCAGGTTTGCCAAGCACCCAAAGCAGAGATAGACAACCTTGGCTCTTTTATGACTCGTGGACTTCAGCTCCCAGAATTCCTAAGCCAGCCATGCTGAGGGGAAAGGGAGAGGTTTCCAAGCTGAGCCAGGCTGGCTCAGGAATTCCGGGAGTTGAAGTCCACGAGTCATAAAAGAGCCAAGGTTGCCCACCCCTGGTCTAAGGGCTATTCTAAGTGTTATTTATATAGCCTAGGGCAGGTGTAGGCCATCTTGGCTCTTTTGTGACTCGTGGACTTCAACTCCCAGAATTCCTGAGCCAGCCATGCTGAGGGGAAAGGGAAAGGTTTCCATGCTGAGCCAAGCTGGCTCAGGAATTCTGGGAGTTGAAGTCCATTAGTCATAACAGAGCCAAGGTGGCCTACCCCTGACCCAAAGCATGATCATACGAAGGGGAGGGGTGACCACCGGAACTTTGGATCCAGATCCTAAGTCCTCTGTCAGGGGTGGGGACCCTCGACTCTTTTATGACTTGTGGACTTCAACTCCAAGAATTCCTGAGCCAACATGCCTGGCTCAGGAATTCTGGGAGTTGAAGTCCACAAGTCATAAAAGAGCCAAGGTGGCCTACCCCTGTCCTAGACCAACATCTCCATCGCTTTTCTTAACCAGGGCAATTTTAGGATGTGTGGACTTCAATTCCCAGAATTCCCCAGCCAGCATGACTGGCTCAGGAATTCTGGGAGTTGAAGTCCACAAGTCATAAAAAAACCAAGGTTCCCCACCCGAGATAGGCCGTAACTTAGCAGCCGGTGGTAAATCAAGGAGCATTGTAGTTCTTTACCTATAATGGACAACCCAAGAAGCAAGGTTCAGTTTCATTAACTGGGTTTAATGCCAAAGGGGAAAAAAGGAGTGGGTATGGGATATGTTGAGACTCTAGAAAGAGTACAGAGAAGAGCAACAAAGATGATTAGAGGTCTGGAGGCTAAAACATATGAGGAACGGCTGCTGGAATTGGTATGTCTAGTTTAATGAAGAGAAGGACTAGGGATGACATGAAAGCAGAGTTCCGGTATCTCAGGGGCTGCCACAAAGAAGAGGGAGTCAAGCTATTTTCCAAAGCGCCTGAGGCAGGACAAGAAGCAATGGATGGAAACTAATCAAGGAGAGAAGCAACCTAGAACTAAGGAGAAACTTCCTGACAGTGAGAACAATTAACCAGTGGAACAACCTGCCTCCAGAAGTGGTGAATGCTCCAACACTGGAAGTTTTTAAGAAGAAACTGGACAGCCATTTATCCAAAATGGGATAGGGTTTCCTGCCTGAGCAGGGGTTGGACTAGATGACCTCCAAGGTCCATTCCAACTTTTTATTATTATTAATTATATAGAATTTTGGAAACCCAATAAGCAAGACTTCAAATCCTTGCAGATGAGTGAAATTGTGAGTCAGGACTTTCTCCAAATATTTGAACACTTTTGGCTTAGTTCACTTCACTTTTTCATCGGGGAAGACGGAAAACACAGACGTGCTCTTTATTCTGAGAAAGATGCAGCTCCTTTAATGAGCTGCAGGTAGATCGTTCGCAGCTGTTTCTTGTGTTCGCAAATGGAAAAATAGAAATGCATCCACCTGGAGGCTAATTACCTTTCTCTCACCATTTAGGACCCTCCCCTGTCCTTCTGAAGAATGAGACGAATTAGCTTCATTTGGAGATTGGATTCCAAGGCCTGCAAGGGATGGAAAACAGAATGTAGAAGGTGAGTTGGCTCTTTTGCTTTGTTCAAAATGAACAGGCACAAAATACGACAAAGAGCTTTCATACACCGCTAAGAAAAAAAAGGGATTTTTTTCGAAGGAAGACCAGTGACTGAATGGGGAAAATGGGCTTTTCTGAAACTTAAATTCTCTGTGGTCTTGTCTTCCTCCCTTACCACAAGGGAACCTAACTATTAATTCTCTTACTATTTAATTTGATCCTTTCTTGCAATAAATATGAGGCATCTCCCTCTCTCTCTCTCTCTCCCTCCCTCCCTCCCCCTCCCTCTCTCTCGCTAAGGAAATCTCTGCAGTTGCTAAGTGACACAGGATGTCATTAAGTGGATCTGGCTTTCCCCATTGACTTTTACTCATCGGATGCTGGCTGGGAAGGGTACAAATGGGGATCACGTGACTCCGAGACACTGCAACCATCATCCATACATGTCAGTTGCCAAGTGCCCAAATTTTGATCACAAGATCATGGGGATGCTGCAACAGTTGTTAAGTGTGAAAATCGGTCATAAGTCCGATTAGGTGTTGGTTATTAAAGCTCTATATGGCTGTTTGCGAGACAGCCTACCACCTCATAGTTCCCTTCGTCTGGTTAGATCCCACAGGCTGGGCCTCCTTCAGGTCCCGTCGCCCAAGCAGTGCCATTTGGCGGAGCCGCGGGGGAGGGCTTTCTCTGTGATGGCGCCCACGTCTTGGAACCAGCTTCCCCCGGAGATTAGGACTGCTCCCACCCTGTTGGTTTTCCGCAAGCTGCTTAAGACCTGGCTTTTCCGGCAGGCCTGGGGTTTATAAAATCTGACCCCTGGATGACTGTAATTGTACTGTTCGTTTTGTTAAGTTATATTGTGTTTTTATTGTTAGCTGCCCGGAGTCCTTCGGGAGTGGGGCGGTCTATAAATTTTAATAAAATAAAAATAAATAAATAAATAAATAAATAAATAAGTCACTTATTTTCAGGGCCATTATAACTTGTTTCACTAAACCACGGGTCTCCAAACTTGGCCCTTTTATGACTTGTGGACTTCAACTCCCAGAATTCCTCAGCCAGACCCCTAGTCTACATTTAGGCAAGAAAAACCAAATGCAGGGGTATAGTAGAGGTCAAGGGTCGGCAACCCGCGGCTCCGGAGCCACATGTGGCTCTTTCAGCCTTCTCCTGCGGCTCCAGTCTTCCTCCGCCATTTGCAGAGAGAGAGACAGAGAGGCACACTCTCTCTCTCTCTCTCTCTCTCTCCCTCCCTCCGTGTGTGTGTCTGTGTATATATGTACAGGTCATCCTTGACTTACAACAGTTCACTTGGTGACCGTTTGAAGTTACAAAGGCACTGAAAAAAGTGACGTATTACCATTTTTCACACTTATGACCGTTGCAACAACCCCATGGTCATGTGACGTACGTTCGGATGCTTGACAACTGACTCATTTATGACGGTTGCCGTGTCCCGGTGTCATGTGATTATCTTTTGCGACTTTCTGACAAGCCAAGTCCATGGGGAAGCCAGATTCACTTAACAACCATGTTACTAATTTAACGGCTGCAGTGATTCACTTAGCAAATGTGGCAGGAAAAGTCATAAAACAAATTTCTTGCTTAGTGACCAAAATTTTGGGCCCCATTGAGGCCGTAAGTTGAGGACTACCTGTATGTATCCATGTATAGCAATAGCAATAGCATTTAGGCTTATATACTGCCCCATAGTACTTTACAGCAATCTGACAGTTTATAATGTAAGCATTATTTGCATATTTGCCTCAACCACTGGGGTCCTCATTTTACCGACTTAGGAAGGATGGAAGGGTGAAGTCAACCTTGAGCTGTTCAGAACTGAACTCCAGACTGTGGGCAGAGTCAGCTTGCAATATTGCAATAACCACTGTGCGCTACCACTATAATTAGAAGAATCGTTTTGATGAAGTTTCGCCGATCAGCTCACATCTCACAAGCTTTATCCAAGGAGAAATAAACGTCAGCGAAAAATAAAAACAGAATTTGAAAAAAAAAAAATCAAAATTTCCATTTCTGCAAAAACAGAGGCAGCTTTAGGAAGTCAGATTGCTTTTCAAGAGGTCAATAAGAAAGGACCAACTCCCATCCGATGCCCCGTGACGTCTGAGGCAGCCATTTTGCACATCACCTCTTGGACGGCCATCTTTAAAGTGTCTCCTCTCCGCCTCTTCATGTGGCCCCAAGAACTCCGGGCGCTCCGCATTTAAGGACCTCTGAAAGAGTAAAAATGATCCAGTTCAGAACACAAGGACGTGGCAGGGGAAGTAATTCCTGTGGGAAGAGACATTTATGGATCTCTCCAATCTGTTTTTTTTTCTCCCAATAAACTGATTTTCGCCATGAAATGAAATAGCTCAGTAGTTACATCATAACCTGTACTAATACACGGAGCCCTTGGCTTATGACTGAAATGGAACTTGCTCGCTATAGTCATAAGTTGTGATGGTTGTAAAGTGGGTCATCACACGACCGATCTGATGTTAAGACCTCAAGATAGAAATCAGGAGATTGTGAGTTCTAGTCCTTCCCTCCTTCCTTCCCTCCCTCCCTCCCCCATTTATTAAACTTTTATGTCACTACAAGGTGACCCTTCCTTCCTCCCTCCCTCCCTTCCTCCCTATTTATTAAACTTTTATGTCACTACAAGATGACTCTTCCTTCCTTCCTTCCTTCCTTCCTTCCTTCCTTCCTTCCTTCCTTCCTTCCTTCCTTCCCTCCCTCCCTCATTTATTAAACTTTTATGTCACTACAAGGTGGCCCTTCCTTCCTTCCTTCCTTCCTTCCTTCCTTCCTTCCTTCCTTCCTTTCCTCCCTCCCTCCATTTTATTTATTAAATTTTTATGTCACCCCTCTCCCCTACAAGGTGACTCTGGGCGACCTTAGGCAGTCACTTAAGGATGACCTTAAGCCAGTCACTTTCTCTCAGCCCTAGGAAGGAGGCAATAGCAAACCACTTCTGAAAAATCACACCAAAAAAACTGCAGGGACTTATCCAGGCAGTCTCTGAGAACTGGAAAAGACTGAATGGGGGGGGGGAGGTAAAGTCTATCTTAATTTTCAGGGAGTAGGAACGAGTATTCATATATATATAGATTAATAACTGGTGCACATCACCTGCCACCTGCCTGGCTTGACGTCTTGCTGGCTCCTCAGGGACTCCTCCATCAGGGCCACCGCCTGGGAACAGGTGTCTGGTCCTCCTGCCCGGATCCAGCTCTGGAGGTCCGATGGGAGGCTGGCCAGGAACTGCTCCAGGATCAGCAGCTCCAGAATCTGCTCCTTGGTGCGTCTCTCCGGCCTCAACCATTGGCGACAAAGCTCCTGGAGCTGGCTGTGGATCCTCCGGGGGTCTTCCGTATCCTGGCAGCAGAACTGTCGAAAATGCTGTCGCTGCTTCTCTGTTCTCAGGGCTTCCCCTCGCAAGATGGCGGCCTTGACTTTCCCATAATCCTCTTGGGTTTTAGCATCCAGGCTACGGAAGGCCTCTTCCACCCCTCCGCTCAGAGCTGGCCGGAGACGGGCCGTCCATTCTCCACTGGGCCACCGGCAGGCAGTGGCCACCTGCTCAAAGGAGGCCAGGAAGGCCTTGGGGTCTTCCCAGGGAGAGGCCTCTGACATCATCACGGGGTTTCCTCCCCTTCCTGGATGGAGCGTCCTCAGGAACGCCTGCCACTGGGCCTCCCAGTGTTCTTCCATCCCCCGCCAAGGCTCCATTTTGATTTTTTGTGATGCTCCGCATGCTGGCAGCTCCGTCATATACAGAGGCTGAACCAGGCTGGTGGGCTTTCCTGCTCTGTCTTCCGTCTCTGCTTCTGCAAAGCGCTGCTCTTTCATCGCCCGTTCCTCCCAATTCTTTGCTCTGAGGCTCTATAGAGAGAGAGAGCAATTCAAGGGTTGATCAGTTTCAGCAGAGCATCTTGCAAACATTGAACGTTTAAGACAGTGTTTCCCAAACTTGACAATTTTAAGGCATGAGGACTTCAACTCCCAGAATTCCATAGCCAGCAACGCTGGCTGTGGAATTCTGGGAGTTGAAGTCCACATGCCTTAAAATTGTCAAGTTTGGGAAACACTGGTTTAAGACAGTGATGGTGAACCTTTTAGAGACTGAGTGCCCAAACTACAACCCAAAACCCACTTATGCATCGTCAGGTGCCGGGTGGGTGTGGGGTATTGGGTGGGCATGGCTGCGGTAGTAACGGCAGACGGGGTGGGACTAAAAAGTTCAATCAATCGATTCCAACTTTGCAAGATCTTTTTTTTTCCTGCGAGAAGTTGAAATTGACTGATTGAACCTTTTTTTTTTTTTTTTTTGCACAAGGTGGCGGAGGCCTAAAGCAAAAAGGTTTTATAAAACCCAGCTGAAGGCCTAGAACTGGGGCGACGGTGTGCGTGCCCACAGTGAGGGCTCTGAGCGCCACCTCTGGCACCCGTGGCATAGGTTCGCCACCACTGGTTTAAGAGGTTGCGCAGAGTTGGGGGGAAAAGACCGTGGTTATTATTTGAGAACCTTTCTCAATCTTTTTTCTGAATAAAATGGGTAGACTCTTAAAAAAAAAAAAAACATTCTTCCCACCCAGATTCACCCCTTAATTACGAGATCATTAGGTAACAATAGAAGCGAATATCCATCCCTCACGGTTGAGCTGGGGAGACCATGGTGCTCTCTAATTGTTTACTTGCAGACGTTTCTTCACTCAGCTAGGTAACAAGATCAGTGTGTGGGGGGGATAGGGTTTGCTCCCCACTTAAATGCAGTAACTTGCCCTGCTACTGGTAGTTTTGGTGGGGTGTGTGATTTTTCTCCTTGAGATTCCTTGATAGGATATTATTTTCTGCTTGACCGTTGTCTGGTGTAAAGCGGGTATTAACGCCAGACAAACACAATCAAGCAGAAAACAATATCCTATCAAGGAATCCCAAGGAGAAAAACCACACCCCCACCGACAATGGCAGGGCAATTTACAGTATACATCCAGAGAGGAAGCCCCATACTGTCTCTCTCTGATAAAGTTACCTAGTCAGGTAATGAAATGTCTGCAAGCTCGGAGAGCACCAAGGACTCCACACATTAGAGTGGAAATATCATAGTTATTAAAGTCACTGAGCAAAAGAACATTTCTTACTTCTTTTAAAAAGAACCAGGAAAACATAGTGGGTGCCCACATACCCTTGACGTCCCAAATGGCATCCAATCATAAGAGGAGGCTTAAATACACAGCACCAGTTGAACATTCATGAGTTTCTCCAAATTCAGAAGCGTTCCGAGTTCCTGCAATGTCACGAGAATCTGACACTTCTGGATGACAAAGAGTCAAAAAGCTGTAAGGGTTGAGCTGCCCCCAACTGGGGTTGCTAAACTTTTGAATTTTTAAGGAGCACATCTCCTTCTTGAAGAGTTTTATCTGCAAGTCCATAATAAGTGAACAATCCCAGAACGCTAGGGCTGGAAGGGAACTTAGAGGTCATCTAGTCTAACTCCCTGCCTAGAGCAGGATTCCTCAGCCCATCCCAGACAAATGGTTGCCCAATATTTGCTTAAAAAGCTCCAGGCAAGAAGCCCCCGAGAAGCAGGTCATCCCACTTCTGTACTTAATAGCACTCACAATCAAATTTCTTTCTTTTTTTTAAATTTGGGAAAAAATCCAGATCCATGGATTGGTGAAAATCATTTGGTGCGGTCTACTTTTGGGGTACCTCTGACTTCCCAATCTGTCCCGGAGATCTTCCATCTGTGTTCTAGCCTGGCCTTACCTTCCTTGTTCAGGTATGTTTATCCTGATGGTGAGAACATCATACACTTTATAGCCGGGTTTTTCTCAACCTTAGCTCACTTTAAGATGGCTGGCTGCGGCATTCTGGGAGTTGAAGTCCACCCATCTTAAAGTGGCCCAGGTCGAGAAACACTTCTGTAAAGATACAACTGCAAGGTGATCACACCGGTCAGTCCTAGAGGAGATCAACTCTGACTGCTCTTTAGAAGGCCAGATCCTGAAGTTGAAACTCAAGTCCTTTGGCCACCTAACGAGAAGGGCAATTGAGGGCAATAGAAGGGGACAGCAGAGAATGAGGTGGCTGGATGGAGTCACTGAAGTAGGCATGAGCTTAAGCAGACTCCAGAAGATGGTAGAGGACAGGAAGGCCTGGAGGAACATTGTCCATGGGGTTGCGATGGGTCGGACATGACTTCGCAACTAAAAAACAACCAATGACACAACCCTCTTAAATCAGAGCCCCGCGCCCTTCACTCAGCTGTTCAATTTGACGCTCACAGGGTGAGTCCCTTAAAAACAATTATTTTAATGGCTGGTGCAGGGGTAGGCAACCTTGGCTCTTTTATGACTCGTGGACTTCAACTCTCAGAATTCCTGAGCCAGTCGTGCTGAGGGAAAAGGGAGAGGTTTCCAAGCTGAGCCAGGCTGGCTCAGGAATTCTGGGAGTTGAAGTCCACGAGTCATAAAAGAGCCAAGGTTGCCCACCTCTGGACTAGTGGAACCAGGTATGATGATGATGATGATGATGACGACCTTGCTGAGGAGCTGCCACCAAGATTTACCACCGGCAAGAAGGATCGGGCAGCGAGGACACACACACACACACACACACACACACACACACACACACACACCACTCCATCCCACACCACCCCCGCGGGAAGGGACGGTGCCTTGAAGGAGCAGGATGGATGGATGGATGGATCGCGGTGATCTCCTTCCGCCTCCAGAAGCCAGCCCCCCCAACCCAACCCTCCACTCCGGGCACACGAAGGATCCAGCCTGCCCCGCTTGTTGGAAGTGCGAGCAAAGCGCGCAACACAACGCAATGTAAAGCATGCAATGAAATGCACTAGGCCAGGGGTAGGCAACCTTGGCTCTTTTATGAGTCGTGGACTTCAACTCCCAGAATTCCTGAGCCAGCCTGCTGGCTCAGGAATGCTGGGAGTTGAAGTCCACGAGTCATAAAAGAGCCAAGGTTGCCTACCCCTGCACTAGGCTGCGTGGATTACACCCGGGCCGAAGGCCAGAGATGCAATGCGACCTTCTTTGCAACACGCCACCGCATTCCAAGCGCCGGATTGCAAGCCAAAGGCCGCCCTGCTCCAGCTGCGCCCCCCCCCCAGGTTAGCTCGTAAGGACAGCGCCCGCTCCCCCTTTACCTGGGCCCGGGTAGGTGAGGAGCTGCGAGCCCAGCCGATTCCCACGACTCGCGATCCCTCCTGCTTGGCGACTGCGGCCTCAGAAGCCGTTCTCAAGGTCGCCCCCTCCCGGCCGGCGCTAAAATAGCACTTTCTTCGCGGCGCCGAGTAAAAGGCGGGATGGATTCCCCCAATCCCGGATCCTCCTTCAAGTGCGGGGAGTGGCGCGGGGAATATGTTCCCTCCCCGCCAGGGAGAGCTTGTCTGCTGGCTGTCCCGAAGGTGTTTTTTCAGGAGGCAACTGGACCTTCTTGTCTTTCGCTTCTCATCCTAAACAGGATGATCCTAGAGCAGGGGTCTTCAAATGTAGCCCTTTTATAACTTGTGGACTTCAACTCCCAGAATTCCTCAGCCAGGCATGCCTGGCTGAGGAATTCTGGGAGTTGAAGTCCACAAGTCCTAAAAGGGCCAAATTTGAAGACCCCTGTCCTAGAGAGTCACTTCTCTGAAATGGTATAGGGCAGGGGTAGACAGCCTTGGCTCTTTTATGACCCATGGACTTCAACTCCCAGAATTCCTGAGCCAGTCATGCTGAGGGGAAAGGGAGAGGTTTCCATGCTGAGCCTTGCTGGCTCCGGAATTCTGGGAGTTGAAGTCCACGAGTCATAAAAGAGCCAATATTGCCTTCCCCTAGTATAGGGTCTCTCTTGCTTGATCAGGGGGCTGGACTAGAAGACCTTCAAGGTCCCTTCCAGCTCTATTCTATTCTGTTCTGTTCTGTTCTACTCTAGTCTAGTCTAGTCTAGTCTATTTTATTCTATTCATCCAAGATGTTAGCTCTGACTGGATGGTGGGAAATGGAAGGATTTATACTCCTTGCAGACTGGTCATTTGCCTTCTTTTAGAGTATCATTGAGGCCACTTGGAGGTTTATCTGTGTCTTCAAGGAAGATGACTTAAGTAGTGCAAGTGTGTGTGGAGCCTTCTTGGCTGCAGGATGTTTTGTGCCCTATTCCTTCACTGCTGAATACAGGTGCAGGCCTGTATCTGTGTTGTCTGCATCTCAAACTGAAGGGCAAATGGTTCCTGTATTCCATTTTCTGGAAATCCGTTCATACTTCTGCACCATTTGAAGGGTGCTCATCCCAAGATGCACAGCTACATGTCTATGGAGATTCTCAATCATCCAGGACATGGTTGTCCCAAAAGTACTTTTTCAGGAGGCAACTGGATTTTCTTCTTGGATGATTCTTAAAAAAGCAGCTTGGGGAAAAACATGACCTGGATGAGAGAGAATCTCCATAGACATCCCTGCTGGCTGAGTTTTCTGCCAGTCAAGCTTCTTCCTTGTATGGCAGAGAAAATGGCTGCTAAGGAAGACAGCCAACCCCCTCACCCCTCAAGGTCAGGGCTGCAAAACCCAGGCGACCATTAGGTGGCACCAAAGAGTGTGGTTCTTATTGCAATGTAGTGTTTCTCGACCTTGGATCTTTTTGGGGGGGGGGGGAACAAAAAATCTCACTTTTAAATAAAACACTGAGATGTAATCACCCATATTATATTTGCTAAAAATCCTATTGTATTCAAGTATTCATATAAATAAAGGCAACAAGAGATTGGCACTCTGCTTTGCAGTTCACTGAGTTTTTATTAAATCTTTGCTTTCATTATTTATTTGTTAACATTCAAATCGGGGATGGCAAACACTTTGATGACTGTTTATAGTATCCTGGTTGCCAGTCTTAACTTTGAAATGCAAATAAGTTCTAAGATAAAATGCTAAGAAGACCTCTGCTGTTATATTGTTTTTTGTAAAGTTGGGAATAGCAATAGTTGAGCTTGTTTTTTTAAATGAAACCTCTTGTGATGATTGCCAATTTTATTTATGCAATTGTGGCCTCATACGACCTCACAAACAAGGTATTGCATAAATTCTGACATTTGGGAACAAAGTGAGGAGAAAGTCATGACGCATTATACTTGGATATAACGCACGTACTTACCTTACGCACGTACTGCATATATGAGAGAATAGTAGCGGCGATAAGATTTTCCAAAAAATTAAATAAGGCAATTCTACAAAAAAAATATTTATGAAATTGCCCATCTCACCTGCATTATCTCTGGGCAGTTTACAAATAAAAACACAATGCAGTATTGTGGCATTTGTTCCAACAAGCGTGATGCAGGTCCATGCAATCAGAGGGACGTGTGCTCTGTTGTATATTGTTGTTAGTTGCGAAGTCTTGTCCGACCCATCGCGACCCCAGGGAAAATGTTCCTCCAGGTCTTCCTGTCCTCTACCATCTTCTGGAGTCCATTTAAGCTCACGCCTACTGCTTCAGTGACTCCATCCAGCCATCTCATTCTCTGTCGTCCCCTTCTTCTATTGCCCTCAATATTGCCCTCAATATGCCCTCAAATTGTATTAATAGTGCCACTCAAAAACTAGCTAAATAAATAAAAGCCTGCCCAACTGAATGAGATAGATCTGATTTCATTTTTCAAAATACTTTTCTTTTACCACAGATGTGTTTTGGGGGCTTGGGATAATGGTCCTTGACAAAATGGAAAATAAGAATCGTTTACAAAATATGTCATTGTCGTAAAAATGTTTGAAATTCCTTTTTTTGAGTTAAAAGGCCTACTGGCAGCACTCGAGGTCCAACCGTACCAGAGCCTGGCAAGTACGGTTATAAGTTATAAGGGTTGTAAAGCAGATCACCAGATTACCCAACCGAGTTTTACAACCTCTTTCGTGGCGTTACGCAATCGTTTGTTCCTATGGGGCTTTTTTTTTTTTTTTTGCTGGAAAAAAAGGAAGTAAACACCATCTTGGTCAGGGGTAGGCAACCTTGGCTCTTTTATGACTCGTGGACTTCAACTCCCAGAATTCCTGAGCCAGCATGGCTCAGCTTGGAAAGCTCTCCCTTTCCCCTCAGCATGGCTGGCTCAGGAATTCTGGGAGTTGAAGTCCACGAGTCATAAAAGAGCCAAGTCTGAAGACCCCTGTCCTAGACAGTCACTTCTCTGAAATGGTATACGGCAGGGGTAGGCAGCCTTGGCTCTTTTATGACTCGTGGACTTCAACTCCCAGAATTCCTGAGCCAACCATGCTGAGGGGAAAGGGAGAAGTTTCCAAGCTGAGCCATGCTGGCTCAGGAATTCTGGGAGTTGAAGTCCACGAGTCATAAAAAGAGCCAAGGTGGCCTACCCCTGAGTTGTTTGTTTGGTTTTGTCTCTCATAATGCCTGGTACAAACAACATACAGGAAATCGCAACTTGCATTAATTTGTTTAGTAACCGTTCGAAGTTACAACAGCACTGAAAAAAGTGACTTATGACTGGTTTTTCACACCTACCAGTATGACCGTTGCAGTATTTCCACGGTCACATGATCAAAATTTGGGCCCTTGGCAACTGGCATATATTTAGGATGTGTCCTGGGATCACGTGGTCACCATTTGTAAGCAAAGTCAATGGGGGAAGCTGGGTTCGGTTAACCACCTCCAGATTAGATTGGATTGGATTAGATTAGACTGGGTTAGATTAGATTAGGGTTTGGCCAGTCTAGAGACAAGGAGTAGGGGTGACATGATAGCAGTATTCCAGTATTTGAGGGGCTGCCACAAAGAGGAGGGGGTCAAGCTATTCTCCAAAGCACCAGAGGGCAGGACAAGAAACAATGAATGAAAACTAATCCAGGAGAGAAGCAACCTGGAATTAAGGAGAAACTTCCTAACAGGGAGGACAATTAACCAGTGGAACAGCTTGCCACCAGAAGTTGTGGGTGCTTCATCACTGGAGGCTTTTAGGAAGAGACAAGACGGTCACTTGTCTGGAATGGTATAGGGCAGGGGTAGGCAACCTTGGCTCTTTTATAACTTCAACTTCCAGAATTCCTGAGCCAGCATGGCTCAGCTTGGAAACCTCTCGCTTTCCCCTCAGCATGGCTGGCTCAGGAATTCTGGGAGTTGAAGTCCATGAGTAGCCAAGGTTGCCTACCCCTGATATAGGGTCTCCTGTTTGAGTGGGGGGTTGGACTAGAAGACCTCCAAGGTCTCTTCCAGCTCTATTCTGATTGACTCACTTAGCAACCGCAGAGATTTGCTTAACAACTTTGGTAAGAAAGGTCGTAAAATGGGGCAAAACTCACTTCACAACTGCCTTACTTAGCGAAGGAAATTTTGGGCTTAACCATGGTCGTCAAGTCAAGGACTACCTCTAAAGGAGTGTTGAAGCAGTGACTTTATTAAGTATGATGGTACAGACAGAGAGCTCACTTGGGAACGGACTGCCTTTAAAGGTCTTTTATACAGCTTCAGGCCCAGCAACGCCATGTTTCCTGTCAGCATGAAGAGTGACTCTCAAGGGAAATAGCCTTTCACATTTTCACTGAAATCCTTTCACATATTTCAATGCCCATCGCTGCATCTTTCTGAATGAAACCCTGGAACTATTTCCCAAACTAAAAACACCCTTCTAGGGCTTCTACAATTACGAGTCCAATCCTTCTTGAAGTCAGCTCCTTGATGGATTCATGAAGCAAGCACAGATAGTCCTCGACTTACAACAGTTCAGGGACCGTTCAAAGTTAATGGCACCGAAAAAAAGTGACTTATGACCGGTTTTTTTTTTTTCACTTACGACCACTACATGGCCAGGTGATCAAAATTCAGATGATTGACAACTGATTCACATTATGACGGTTGCAATGTCCCCGGGATCATGTGATCCTCTTTTGTGAGCTTCCGACAAGCAAAGTCAATGAGAAAGCCAGATTCACTGAACAACTGAGTATCTGGGTTACTAGTTTATTTATTTATTTATGAGACTTATATACCGCTTTAAGTGCAAGCACTCTCTAAGCGGTGTACACCAGTAAGCAATGTATATATATATATTTACATTGCCCCCAACAATCTGTGTCCTCATTTTACCTACCTCGGAAGGATGGAAGGCTGAGTCAACCTTGAGCCGGTGAGATTTGAACCGCTGACCTGCTGAACACAGTCAGCTAAAGTGGCCTGCAGTACTGCATTCTAACTGCTGCGTCACCTTGGCTCGTTTAACGACTGCAGGGATTCACATTAGTTTAACGACTGCAGGGATTCACATTAACAACTGGGGCAAGAATATTCGTTAAATGGGGGCCAAACTCACTTAACAAATGTCTCACTTAGCAATAGAAATTTTGGAGTCAATTGCAGTCTGCTGAGGACTAGCTACTGTATACCTCACGTCTGACCTCTCCTCAAAATTCTTGCTTCTCAGGCATCTTCCCCACACTGGGAACATTTGTATGGTCCTTCACCAATAGGACATCCGGTACCGTATTAAGGCTGTCTCTAGCATGAATTCTCTGGTGAGTTTTTAAATTTCCCATCTGACTGAAGCTTTTCCCACACTGGGTACATTTATATGGGGTCTCCCCAGTATGAATTCTCTGGTGTATCTTCAAAACGTTAGTATGAGTAAAGCATTTCCCACATTGAGAACATTTGTACGGTCTCTCCCCGGTATGAGTTCGTTGATGTCTCTTCAGAATCCCTGTCTCCCGGAAGCATTTGTCACAATGGGAACATTTGTACGGCTTCTCTCCGGTGTGAATTCTCTGGTGCTTCCTCAACGTTCCCATCAGATTGAAGCCTTTCCCGCACTGCGAACATTTGTATGGGGTCTCCCCGGTGTGGATCCGGAGATGCCTCTTCAAAATGCCCGTCTCTCTGAAGCATTTCCCACACTGAGAACATTTGTAGGTCTCCCCAGTGTGAATTCTCTCGTGTATCTTCAAGCAGTTGGTGTGACTGAAGCACTTCTCACACTGGGAGCATTTGTAGGGTCTCTCGCCGGTGTGAATCCTTTGGTGGGTCTTCAGATTTCCCGACTGATTGAAGCATTTCCCACAGTGGGCACATTTGTAGGGCTTCTCCCCGGTGTGAATTTTCTGGTGCTGCTTCCAGTATTTCGCCTTGTTGAAGCATTTGCCGCAGTGGGAACACTCATACCAGCCTTCTTCGGTTTTGCAAGCGGGGATTTTGCTGAGCGAGTTCACACTGCTGTTGGTTTTGGCATGTTCAGGAGAGTTGCGTGTTTCTCCAAGACGGTTACTTGGATACGTCTTCGCGTTATTAACCCCTGCATTCCCAGTGGTTTCAAACCTTTCCTCAACTACCACGTTTTCCTCTTTTTGATTCGTGCTTGTATACTGGTAGCTCTCCTCAAATCTCTGAGGACGTAGCTCCAATTTCTCCGTCGAAGGCACTGCACTCAGCTCCATGTGGTAGAGGTATCCTCTGTCGTACTGGGAAAACAAAGGCCTGTTACTCTCCTTGGAAATAGTGGCCTTTTCAATAACAGCAGTAGTAAATTCCTGTTGTAGTGAGGTACGTTGGTTCTCACACCCCAGGGCAGGCTTTTGCTGCTGCTGCTCTCTTGACTTGTAACCTTCTTCCTCCATTTCTACCTTTACTGGCAGATTCCCAGAATTAAACTGTTGATCTCTCCTGCATGTTGACTCCGGTTCCTCTCCTCGATTCTCAGAATTCTCCACTTTGATCTCTGTTCCCAGTTGGCTCTCTACACAGGAAGAGAAAGAAATGTGAGCTTATTTGTCTCCAAGATGTTTCTAATCTCCTTCTGAATGGTTTTTCCTTCCAATGCTTGTCTTTTTGACTCAACGATTATATTAAAGATCCTCCTTACTAATAAGCACAAAAAACATCTTAGCCTTTTGAGGCAGATCCAGTTAAGGCACTGGTTCTCAACCTTTTTAATGCCGCGACCCCCAATCGGTCGTAAGTCGAGGACTACTCAACTGGTCGTAAGTTGAGGACTACTCAACTGGTGCAGCACCGTTTGCAGAATGGGACTTTTGACGGGCTCAGCAGGGCAGAAACAGCCTGGACAATTTCTATTGGCTTTTGAAAGCCAATAGAATTAGACTCTATTCAAGAGAGTCTATTCTACTGGCTTTCCAAAGTAGCACAGCTAAGGAAAAGGGGGAAAAAATGGCGGACTGCGTTGTTTGGCGACCCTCGTGAAATGGTCGTTCGACCCCAAATGGGGTCCCGACCCACAGGTTGAGAACCACTGGGTTAAGGTAACAGGCTCAAAGAAATACCGCAATCCTATTTTATTCATTTAAATCAGTGATTCTCAACCTTGGCAACTTTAAAGCTACATGGACTTCAACTCCCAGAATTCCCCAGCCAGCACATGCTTAAAGTTACCACGGTTGAGAAATACTGATCTAAGTTATAATGATAGATTCTTGAAAGCCTGGCTGCATTGCCCCTTGCTTCCTTTTCACGCTTAATTTAGACTTGTCTGCAACTGTCCGTAGGTGTCAAGGCATACCTGCGCTGTGAAGGGGTTGATGGGTAAGCAGAAGATTGCCAATAATTGCAGATGGACCGACACACACAAACACACACACTTCCCAAGTCTCAAGTACGCTATGATATGGCAATGCCTATCTTACATGCTGATTAGTTGAAAAATTTCCTGTTGGGAGGTGGCCGGAAGGCAAGGCACATTCAAACAACAAAATGGAGGTTGTGTACGTGCCGATGCCATGTTATCTGAATAAAGATTCTTTAAGGTAAATAATGCCTCAAAGTTCTTTGAAGAGTAACATCTGTCGGAACCATGACATTAAGCCAAAATCTGACTTCCCCTCCACTCAGCACATAAATCAAAGCACAATTCCCTCCTACAACTAACAGTCATAAATCTCATTCTCCAATTAGTTTGAAATGCTGGCTTTCCGCCCAGTTCTTTATCCCGCCATGCCTTATCATCTCTTATTGCAATAGTGTATGTCTAACTAACTCCCATCACATTCCTCCCCCGGTATCATCTAATTCAGTGGTTCTCAACCTGTGGGTTGGGACCCCATTTGGGGTCGAATGACCATTTCACGGCCAAACAACGCAGTCCGCCATTTTTCCCCCCTTTTCCTTAGCTGTGCTATTCCCTTTTATTCTATTGGCTTTTGAAAGCCAGTAGAATAGACTCTCTTGAACAGAGTCTAGTTCTATTGGCTTTCAAAAGCCAATAGGAATTGTCCAGCCTGTCTCTGCCCTGCTGAGCCCACCAAAAGTCCCATTCTGCAAACAATGCTGCACCAGTTAAGTAGTCCTCGACTTACGACCGGTTGAGTAGTCCTCGACTTATGACCGGTTGGGGGTCGCGGCATTAAAAAGGTTGAGAGCCACTGATCTAATTCTAAGAGTAAAGTGTAAGAAAGAAAAAGGCTGCATCTCCATATGTTGCCAAAGCAAGAACATCCAATGTTAGCAGCGTTGACAGTGCTATTCAGCTCCCAGAAGGAAAACTGGATCCTTTGCTAGGATAGCTGGATTAATGCATTGTTCTCCTTACCTAAACCAGCTACGTTTTCATGGTCCTCCTGTAGGACTTGCCAGGCGGCTGGCTGTTGAACTGGCTGTGTCACCTTCCACTTGGTTGCTTGCAAACGCGCCTCTGACTCCTTGAGACCCACAAATTCCTACAAAGAATAAGAGACATCCAAGGCCTTTCCATCAGAGCTTTTGCTGCTGCAGAACAACAGGATTAAGGTAATGCTTAATCCTGGGTCCTCATTTTACCAACCTCGGAAAGATGGAAGGCTGAGCCAACTTTGAGCTGGTCAGGATCGAACTCCTGGCAGTGAGCACAGTCAATCTGCTGTACTGCATTCTAACACTGCGCCACCATGGCTCCCACCCGGGTCTTCTAAAAATATCTCGGAAAGGACACCCCCTAGTTTTTTGGATTGTAAACGTAAGACGGGGAGAGAGATATACTTTCAGACTTCCCAGATTTTGTTAATCTAGCCCAGGGGTAGACAACCTTGGCTCTTTTATGACACGTGGACTTCAACTCCCAGAATTCCTGAGCCAGCATGGCTCAGCTTGGAAACCTCTCCCTTTCCCCTCAGCGTGGCTGGCTCAGGAATTCTGGGAGTTGAAGTCCACAAGTCATAAAAGAGCCAAGGTTGCCTACACCTGATCTAACCTTACAATAGTTAAAGCTAGTACTTCTGGGTCTGCTTCTGGTCTGGACTATCTCACAAGGCTGACATCAAAGTTGCATGTCCATCTGTCCTCAACTTATCCACAAATAAATAAATAATAACAATAATAATAATAATAATAATAATAATAATAATAATAATAATAGTAAAGTTGGAAGGGACCTTGGAGGTCATCTAGTCCAACCCCCTGATTGGGCAGGAAACCCTACACCATTTCGGACAAATGGCTGTCCAGTCTCTTCTTAAAAACTTCCAGTGTTGGAGCATTTACTGCTTCTGGAGGCAAGCTGTTCCACTGATTAATTGTTCTCACTGTCAGGAAGTTTCTCCTTAGTTCTAGGTTGCTTCTCTCCTTGATTAGTTTCCACCCGTTGCTTCTTGTCCTGCCTTCAGGTGCTTTGGAAAATAGCTTAATTCCCTCTTCTTTATGGCAGCCCCTGAGATATTGGAATACTGCTATCATGTCCCCCCTTGTCCTTCTCTTCGTTAAACTAGACACACCCAATTCTAGCAACCGTTCCTTATATGTTTTAGCCTCCAGTCCCCTAATCATTTTTGTTGCTCTTCTCTGTACTCTTTCTAGAGTCTCAATATCTTTTTTACATCGTGGTGACCAAAACTGGATGCAGTATTCCAAGTGTGGCCTTACCAAGGCATAACTGGAATCCTAGTTAAAAACAAAGCAAACCAATTATTGTTTAATCCGAAACAGTATTTTCCAAAACCTTGGCAACTTTAAGATGTGTGGACTTCAACTCCCAGAATTCTCTATCAAGCATCCTGGGAGTTCTGGGAGTTGAAGTCCACACATTTTAAAAGTCGCCCAGGTTGAAAATCGCGGATCTAAAGGGAGAAGGGCAAGCGGCCAAGATTAGCTCTTTATCCAGACCCCAAATCTGGAACCAAGCAAACTGTTTCACAAGGTTGACATACATACCTCTCTTGGTGCAGTTTGGACCATCCCAAATAGTTCAGAAGGAAATAATTGGATGGGGTGACTCGAGGATTTGATGTCACGTCCTGCGGGTGAGAATCAAGGCATTACAATCAGAACGCGTTTATCGCTTTTCTCTTTGGTGGTTAGAAATACAACAGCATAAAAGAGGTGTCATTTTTAAAGGACTAAGACAGAATTCTTGCAGAATAATTTTTATAGCAGTGGGAAAACCCCCTAATTTTGAAATCTGTGCCTATCACAACTTTTACATTTTTTGATGCCTACTTTCTTAGATCAAAGTTTCTTACACTAGGGAACTTCCAGATGTATGACTCCTGGACTTCAAATCCCAGAATTCCTCAGTCCACCCAATCACTCATAAAAAATTTGAGAGTTGGAAGTCCAGATATTTGAGAGCTGTCAAGGGTACGTAGGAAAAACTGCTTTAGATTCTGTCCATCGCAAAGTTTTTTTTTTCCTATTGTCTGTTTATTCAAATTCACGAATCTGAATTTGGAAGTCTTGTAAATTTATGGAAAAGCTGTGAGGTTCGACAGAGGCCGGCTGTGATAGAGATTTATCAGCTGTCACCAACATTATTCTAATAATCTTAGAGAGAATATTATTCAAGTCAGGAGGACATTGTGCAAAAATGGTAATAATCCAATGACACTTTAGGTAGCTGAACTGCATTTATCAAAATTTATTCTAGAAAATCAGAGCTTGATCTTTAAGCGATGCGGGATATGAACAAACCAACAATTTAACCCTACACTAAAGTAAAAAAATAGGAGGAAGATTACTACTGGTAGCATACAATTTGTGCCAAAAGGAACTGCAGTGTCTAATCTTCGAAAATCAAAGGGCCAAGTTTCAAGAAATGTTAAAAATATTTAATCATTTTCCGCATCTATTTAACTCCCTAAAAATGCTTTACAAAGAGGGAAGTACAGTGTACACATAGTGTAAAAGTCCAAAATTCTGGATTCATATTATTCAATCCTATTACAATTCTTTTTTGGTTTCAACTCCTCACATTTGTTAATACAGGCTTGGAGAAAATACAGTTGCAAAATATAGTTGCAAAAATATTGAATTTGACTTCTGATGAAGAACGCTGCCTCTGTGGAACCTGGGTATTGGCTACCATTATTAGATCATTCTCAAATGACAACGGCAATTGGAATCAGAACTGACATCACTAAGCGATACGGTCATTGGGTTTGGGTAGATTAAAAAGTGGCATTGTCAAGGATGAAACTTCGGCAGCTATGTGTCTCGTGTTTCAACTTGCCTTTAGATAAAGTGGGGGAGGTGTTACTTTTATGTGGGTAGATGGAGAAATGAAACTTCTTCGATTCAGCTGCAGACTGTGGGAACCTGAAGCCTTGTCAAGGACACCAGAAGAGGTGTAGATTTGAAGCAGACAGTTCCCATAACAAAATGGACTTGTTGATATGGATTACATAAGACATTGGGGGTTTAGCTGGGGAAAACTATTGTTTAAATCTATGAATTGGTGTGGGAACCTCAGAGGTAGTTTTGCTTGGGCATAACCATGCAGTGTATTCAATAAACAGTTAGGATTTTCAGAAACGGAATTATTTTGAGGTTTTTTTTTCTCGAGCTGGATGTTGACAGGTATACATGGCACTATAAAAATGAAAAAAATTGAAAAGTATATTTTATACGATCTAGATTTTATATTTATCTATTTAAGGAATGTGTGGGGCTGCCAAATCAAACAATTATGAGTGTGGACAATCTAAAACCGGTAATTTTGACTTTGCCAATATTACTAATACAGGTAGTCCTCACTTGATTGCAACTCCATTCCTAAACGTTCTCATCCTAAAGGAAAACCCGACATGACCATATTCAACGTACAATGTCCATTCCAATTACAGTCATTAAGCAAATCACCCAAGGTTGTTAAGTACATCACACATAACCATGACTTATGACTTCTCGTTGGCTTCCTCACTGACTTTGCTCGCTGGAAGCCTGCAATGAAGCCTGCAAATGGTGATCATATGACCACAGGATATGCACCGTTGTAAGCGTGAGCCAACTGACAAGTGCCTGAATTGTGATAACATGACCCCCAGGGCAGGAATAGGCTCTTTTTATGACTCGTGGACTTCAACTCCCAGAATTCCTGAGCCAGCCATGCTGAGGGGAAAGGGAGAGGTTTCCAAGCTGAGCCATGTTGGCTCAGGAATTCTGGGAATTGAAGTCCACGAGTCATAAAAGACCCAAGGTTGCCTACCCCTGCCCCAGGGGATACTTCAACAACTGCAAGTTCGAGCATTGGTCATAAAAACTCTTTTTTTTTTCAGCATGTCGTTAACTGTGGACAGTTGCGGAACCTACAGCCAGTAAGCAATGTCTACCTGAACCTTAAAGAACAGAATTAATGTTAATGTTAATACTATAAAGCTCTTCTCTTTGTTAAACTTTTAGTGTATTTTAGCCTAAACTTTTAAGTGTACTTATCTAGCGCTGTTGTTTATAAATTTTTATTGCACCGTCAGGGCCTTTTATATTTGCTTTTTTAAAATCTCACTAGAATCTGGAATAGAAATACATTAAAAGGCCTCCAGAAAACCAATCCAGGCAACAACATTTAGCCCTAGATTTTGGCTCCCTGCCTCAGCGTCCCAAGTATAAAAGAGCAGCTGCATTTTTCTCCCTCCAGGGTTTTCTTACCTGGCACCCTGATTTCCACTTCTTCATTTTCTCTCTTCACGGCCTCCAAGGTCTCTTTCTCTGAATATAAGAAATCGACATGTTCTTCATTCATTGAGCCCTGAAAGAGTAACACACTCCTTCTCACAACAAAGGGACTCTTTTGCTCACCCCCCCCCCAAAAGCTCTCAGTGGTCCCCCCCTCCCAGCGCCTATGAGGGTTGTCAGAGGTCAATCAAGCTACAATATTAACCTGTTCCTTACAGTTTTGGAATAATAACAACAACAACAATAATAATAATAATAAAGTTGGAAGGGACCTTGGAGGTCATCTAGTCCAACCCCCTGCTCAGGCAGGAAACCCTATCCTATCTTGGACAAATGGTTGTCCAGTCTCTTCTTAAAAACTTCCAGTGTTGGAGCATTCACCGCTTCTGGAGGCAGGTTGTTCCACTGGTTAATTGTTCTCACTGTCAGGAAATTTCTCCTTAGTTCTAGGCTGCTTCTCTCCTTGATCAGTTTCCATCCATTGCTTCTTGTCCTGCCTTCAGGCGCCTTGGAAAATAGCTTGACTCCCTCTTCTTTGGGGTAGCCCCTGAGATATTGGAACACTGCTATCGTGTCCCCCCTGGTCCTTCTCTTCATTAAACTAGACATACCCAATTCCAGCAACTGTTCCTTATATGTTTTAGCCTCCAGTCCCCTAATCACCTTTGTTGCTCTTTTCTGTACTCTTTCTAGAATCTCAATATCTTTTTCACATTGTGGTGACCAAAACTGGATGCAGTATTCCAAGTGTGGCCTTACCAAGGCATTGAAGAGTGGTATTAACACTTCACGTGATCTTGATTCTATCCCTCTGTTAATGCAGCCTAGCACTGTGTTGGCCTTTTTGGCAGCTGCAGCACACTGCTGGCTCATATTTAAGTGATTGTCCACTAGGACTCCGAGATCCCTCTCACAGTTAGTGTTATTGTGCAAGGTACCCCCTATACCAGGGCTTTTCAACCAGTGGTACGGGTACCACCTGTGGTACATTGACACCTGGTAGGTGGTACGCGACCATCCTAGAAAAGTGGTAGCGGGGGAGGGGAATGAGCTGAACCAGTGGCAGCACCGCACAAGCCTGACCAAGAGACAGCTGGAGCTACAGGGCTGTCAGGGCTCAGTGGAAGCGCCAGGATCAGTGCCTCTTTCCAGCTGATTGGCACTTCTTCAGGACTGTCAGGGCTGAGCAGAAGCACCAGGATCAGCGCCAGGCTCCGTCTGGAGCTCGGCGCTGATCCTGGCACTTCAGCTGAGCCCAGGAGAAGCGCCGATCAGCTGGAATGTTGCAGCATCTCCAAGGTCTTGTGATTTACATTCACATGCTTGGCAACTGATTCATATTTATGACGGTCACAGTGTCCCAGGGTCATGTGAAGTGACCAAAACCTGCTGCAACCACCCACCCGATGGGGGGAATAAAAACCAAACACTCCCCCACCCCACCCCCGCTGCCAATCCTCAACAGAAATGCTCACAACAATGAAAACCTCGGACAGGAGGAAGAGTGCCGCCGGGTGGGCAGGCAGGTATCTTGCTCAGCTGTGGCTTGGGGGGGCATTTCTTTCAGTGCCATTGTAACTTCAAACAGTCACTAAGCGAACTGTTGTAAGTCGAGGACTACCTGTACTTTATCATTTTTTTTCTTTTTTGGGTGGTTCAAGTTTTTGACACCTTGCTAGGTGACTGGTGGTACTCGGATATTGCCATATCCTAAAAGTGGTACAATGGGCGAAAAGGTTGAAAAGCCCTGCCCTATACTATACCTGTACATTTGGTTTTTCTTGCCTAATGTAGAACCTTGCTTTTTTCACCATAGAATTTCATTTCGTTAGGACAAGTGGTCCTCGGCTTACGACCACAATTGAGCCCCCAATTTCTGTTCCTAAGCAAGACAGTTGTTCAGTGAGTTTTGCTCCATTTTACGACCTTTGTCGCCACTGCTGTTAAGCGAATTACTGTCATTAAGCGAATCGTTTTGTCATTAAGCGAATCTAGCTTTCTCCATTGACTTGGCTTGTCGGAAGCCAGCTGGGAAGGGGACAGATGGTGATCACATGACCCCAGGACAGTGCAATTGTCAAAAAATACATGTCAGTTGCCAAGCATCCAGATTTTGATTGTGTGGCTATGGGGATGCTGCAATGTCGTAACTGTGAAACACGGCCATGTCACTTTTTCCAGTGCTACTATAACTCTGAACTGTCACTAAATGAATGATTACCTGTATTCTTCGTGTCCCTCTATCCCAGTGATTTGTAAAATGTTTGGCCCAATTGAATATTAAGTCCCCCTCCCCAAAAAAGACAAGGAATTACAAAATTGTTCCTCTGCCCCAGGGGTAGGCCACTTTGGCTGTTTTATGACTGGTGGACTTCAACTCCCAGAATTCCTGAGCCAGCCATGCTGAGGGGAAAGGGAGAGGTTTCCAAGCTGAGCCAGGCTGGCTCAGGAATTCTGGGAGTTGAAGTCCACGAGTCATAAAAGAGCCAAGGCGGCCTATCCCTGCTCTACCCAGACAATATGATATAGGTCAGTGATGGCAAACCTTTTAGTGACCGAGTGCCCCCAAAACCGCCCTGCCCCTGCTCCACCCACCCGCCTGCTCCACCCCTTCTGCCGCCGCTCCGCTCACCCGCAGGTCCACCCACCACCTCCACGGCCACCGCAAATCGGCCAGACGGCCCTATAGTGCCATGGTGGCCCCTCCATCCACCCGTGCCCAATAGCACTATCTGCAAGTGATGGGGCACAAGGGCGGAGTCTTGTCCCTGCTGCCCGGCTGCCATGTGCTCCGCGCAGGCTGCGCCGGGGGTTGACTCTCTTCCAGGGGGGCTGCTGGTGAGGGAGCTGTGGGGGGAGGCGGGTCTGGGGTGATGGCACGAGTGCCCACAAAAAGGGCTTTGAGTGCCACCTCTGGCACGCGTGCCACAGGTTCTCCACCACTGATATAGGTAGCCCTCAACTTCATTTAGTCAACCAAGTGATGTCACTGAAAAAAGTTAATTATAACCGGTCCTCACATGACCATCGCAGCATTCCCATGGTTTGGACGCTTGGCAACTGGTTCATATTTATGACGGTTGCAGTGTCCTTGGGTCATACGATCCGCTTTTGCGACTTTCTGGCAAGCCAAGTCAATGGGGAAGCCAGATTCACTTCACAACCGTGTTACCAACAACTGCAGTGATTCACTTAACAATTGTAGCCAGAAAGGCCGTAAAACGGGGCAAAACTCACTTAGCAACCGTCTCCCTTAGCAACAGAAATCGGCTCTACTAGGGTCGAGGACTACCTGTATATTGTCAAACGTACCTGATGTGACCCTGATGTGGCCTCTTGTTGGTTCCCCAGGAAGTCCTCCACCAGGGCCACCGCCTGGGAACACGTCTCAGGTCTTCTACCTTGAACCCAGCTCTGGAGTTTGGGAGGCAGGCTAGCCAGGAACTGCTCCAGGATCAAGAGCTCCAAAATCTGCTCTTTGGAGCGTCTCTGCGGCTTTAGCCATTGGCAGCAAAGCTCCTGAAGTTGGCTTTGAACCCTTCGTGGGTCTCCCACCTCCTGGCAGCAGAACTGCCTGAAGCGCTGACGCCGGGCCTCCATTTTCACGGCTTCCCCTTTCAAGATGGCGGCCTTCACCTTCCCGTAGTTGTCCCGTTCTCCGATTTCCAGCTTCTGAAAGGCCTCTTCGGCTTCTCCGCTCAGGGCCGGCAGGAGGCAGGCCGCCCACCACTCTCTGGGCCAGCGGCAGGCTTGGGCCACCTGCTCGAAGGAGGCCAGGAAGACCTTGGGGTCTTCCCAGTGAGAGGCCTCCAATAAGTGGGACTTGCCGTCGTCTCCTGGGCGAACCGGTTGCAGCGTCCTGAGGAACTGCTGCCACTGCGTCTCCCAGCGCTCCTCCATCCCCACAAAGGGGGCCCTCTGGAGCCTCTCAAAGGCGCCCCATCCTGCTTGTTCAGACGTAAACGGAGGCCGAATTGCAGAAGGGAGTTTTCCAGCGGCTTCCGGTCCTTGTTCTGGATTGAAGGCTTTTTTCTCCATTGCCAAGTTACCTGCCGTCAGCCCTCCGAAATCTAGAGGCAGAGCATGTTCAAAGTGGATCGTTTGGTTATCATTTTAACCCCCCGCCACGTTTTAGAGACCCCACCCCCACTAACCTTAAAAAAAAAAGTATTATAAAAAAGCGGGTTCGGTTTCCTGTCCAGGTAGTCCTTGACTGATGACCGGTTCAAAGTTACAACAGATCTACCCTGGGGCTACTTAATGACCGTGATTCAAAGTTACGACAGTCGCCCACCTCGGCATTCATACAAAGTGCATTTAATGGATATTTGCAGGGTCCTGAGGTCATGTGACTATCTCATACGACAGTTTTGCCAAAAACCGCACATATTAGCGTACCATTGAGTCACTTAACAACCATGCCCTTTGCTTAATGACCTTGATGGTCACTTTATGACTGCCAGGCTCACTTAACGACCACTGCAAAAAAGGTCATGAAATCAGGCTGGTCAGGTGACTGACCCATTTTATGACTGCCACGATTTAGGACTGTGATCAGCAGGTTCCATTACAGTCATAAGTCAAGGACTACAAAGCCCTCTTTCTGCCTCAAAGGAAAGCAACTCTTTCGGTTCCCCTTGATTAAAAAAATATCAAACCAGATTTCAGTCAGAAACTATCATCATATCTGTAAATCAGCTGTGGATAGAATATCCCCTGAAATAATCTAAAAAATTCTTGGGGGCAGAAAGGGGATAAAAAACACTGTTAAGATGTACATTCCATCAGAAATTATTTTCTGGCTTCTATTTACCCGTTTCATTCACTTCTGAATTTTATTCATTTTCTGTAACAGCATCACCTCTTTAAAAACCAAGTTTTTTCCCAAGCCTGGGGGGTTAATGTTTATTATTTGTTTAATATGCCCTGTTTTATTTTGTTGATTTTGCTGTTAGATTAGTCAGGGCTCTTTGGTTTCATATTTTTAGCTGCTTTTATGTTTTCTCTAGTTTTGTACACTGCCAAGTTGGGCAGCTAATAAATTTACCGGTAAATCAATTTGCAGGCTGCCCCAAACGGATCCTGAGCAGCATCCAATTCCTCCAACCCATAATTGGGAGATTTTATGCATACACATAAATAATCCCAAACACTAAAACTACAGTTAAGGACCTAGCTAAAACGGGGGATCCGATTTAAACCCAATAAATGGAATTTCACAGGAATAGATGCAGCTTTTCAAGGCTTCCCGGCATATTCCTCTCGGAATAAAAAGCACTTTAAACATCCAGCACTTTAAAAGGCAAAATCCTTCAACACGTTTAGGGGTTATCATCGCCCCACTCCATGACAGAAACCTCTGAAGTCATTGCTCATACTTAACTTCGTCTCTTTTATGCCCCATTCCGGGAAGGGTACCCCAAAACCAATCCTATCCCTTTGTCTCCCCGAAAAGTCCAAGAGGCGAGGGGCTTTGCTTCCAGACGGGGGGGGGGGGGGAATCACCGCGCTTGCTGCCACCTTCCCGCAGCGTTGGGCCAGACCGGAACAGCGAGGACGGAGGAGGGTGGAGGTCTCCCCATCCTCCCCCGCGCCCCGCCGAGACCCCCCGAACGGCATGCTCGGTTGAAAATGCAAGCAATGCAATGCAACGCACATAGGCGATGCAACGCAACGCACATAGGCAATGCATGTAGCCCAGACCCTTCTTTGCTTGGAGAGACGGAGCGAAGGACATGCGGGCTCCCCAAAACGGAGGGGGAGGCCTCCCCGTGCAACGCTGTGTGCCCGCGGCTCAATTGCAAGACGGAGGCGGCCTTGCTGCAGCAGCAGCAGCAGCGGAGATTAAAAGAGCCCGTACCGCAAAGACGACCGCCTTCCTGCCGCCTCCGTCGGACCGACGCGAGACCCCCGGACGCCCTTTGCACCCGGTCCAGGCAGCCGCTTTGCTTTCCCCCATCCCCCCCAAGACAGTCCCCACCCTCCCTTCTCTTTGCGCTCTTCTGCTGACCGGGCGGAAGAGCGCCCGCGGGCGCCCCCTATCGGACTCCGCCTTCCAGGCACCCCAAAAAATTTTTAAAAAGGGGATTAAACGCAGGGTTGGGTGACTTCTCGGAGAGGTTGCGTGGTTAAGAATAACAGAGTAAGAGAGCTGGAAGGGACCTTACAATAATAATAATAATAATAATAATAATAATAATAATAATAAGGAAGATGAGAGCTATGCCAGAGGTTCAACCATACTGGACAGGTCTCATCAGAGGAGTCAGACAAAGAGTGTCTCTCCCATAAAAAATATGGTGAGACGCAAATTTCAGAATGCCATACCGGCTCGGACGTCGCCCGGGTTAACAAGGTCCGCACTAGATATTGGAGTTCCTGGATATCTGGTGAAAAATGGGTTACAGGACTCAGGACTGTTGGCTGAGCAACCAGGGCTAGCAGCTGCAGAACTACTGGAAGAAAAGGTGTTTACCCGTCGCAGGTACACAGTGATGGAAAACAAAGAAATAATGATCTGTTACTACAGATCAAGTCCAACAAGGCGAGGATATCTAAAACGAATGCACCAATTCTGGAAAGAACAACATCCAGAATCAGAAATAACAGAACAGAGACTAGCAGATCAACGCCGATTTATAACACGAAATAAAGTATTCACAGAAACAGAATTGGACGAACTGCAAAGGTTTACCCAGGGCAAAGAAATCAAAGCCTTACCAGAAGTAATTCAGAATGTAGAGGCAAACCAGGGGGAGTTGGCAGTGAAGGAATCCAGTAGAGATATACAACTGTTCTCATTTGGAAACCAGGCACCTCTTCCTCAGGAAGAACAAAACCCTCTAACTAAAGAAATAAAAGAATTGAAACAAAGAATAACTGAGCATCTAGAACAGCACAAAAACAACAAAATAAGGCTGCCTGCATTGAAGCTTGTTCCAAAGAAACAGCTAGCACAAGCATTAAAAGATGCAAATACTGCAATAGCAAGTATAAGCACCAATTCACTGCAAGAAACAAACCAACTAATGTACAGCACAGCTGCAGTTATAACAGAATACCTGGGATGCAAAATCAACAAAAAAGAAAAACAAACAAACAGTGCACCAGAAAAATGGAAGGTTAGACTAGAAAATAAGATCAGCAAGTTAAGATCACATGCAAGCAAGCTAGAACAGATGAAAGAAAAGAAGCTGAAGAACAAGAAGACCAAAGAATACCTAATCAAGAAATACCACTTAGAAACAAGGAAGATCAAGGAAGCACTGGAAATAATAAAGCAACAAATAACAGCTATAGCCAGGAAAATCAGTAGATATGAAGCTCGAATTGCAAACTATAGGCAGAACCTCCAATTTCAATCCAATCAGAAACGTTTCTACCAATCCATCAATGGAGAAACTGCAAGGAATCAGTCAGTACCTGACAAGGAAGAAACAGTGCAGTTCTGGAAGCAGATATGGGATAACCCAAAGAAATACAACAAGGATGCGGCTTGGTTAAAAGAGGTGGATGCAAATAAAACAGAAGTTGAAATGAAAGAACTAGTAATAACAACAAAAATGGTAGAAAAAAGAGCAAAGAAAATCAAAAATTGGTCAGCACCAGGTGAAGATGAACTGCATGGGTTTTGGTTGAAACATCTAACTGTTATACACCCACTCATTGCCAAGCAGTTCAACAATATACTACAAGGAGGAGAAATTGAAAAGTGGCTAACAACTGGGAAAACCTACCTAATAATGAAAAATCCAGCAAAAGGGGCAACACCAGGTAACTACAGGCCAATTACCTGCTTACCAACAACTTTCAAATTACTAACTGGTGTGGTAGCTGATGCAGTACAACAGCATCTAGTTGAAAACAATCTCTTTCCACCTGAGCAGAAAGGAAACCGCCCCAATAGCAGAGGAACAAAAGATCAACTCCTAATAGACAAAATGATCTTGGAAAACTGCAAGAGAAGGAAGACCAACCTGAATGTGGCATGGATTGACTACAAAAAGGCATTTGACTCTCTGCCACATGATTGGATAATCAAGTGCCTAGAAATAACAGGAGTCAGTAGAAACATCAGAAAATTTGTGCAAAGATCGATGGCACAATGGAAGACACAGTTGCAGATCAATGGTGAGAAGCTGGGAGAGGTTAATATCAAGAGAGGAATATTTCAAGGAGATTCATTATCACCATTACTATTTGTTATTGCACTGTTTCCTCTGTCAACAATACTGAATAACTCAGGACATGGTTATCAAACATCAAAAACATCTGCTAGACTATCCCACCTCCTTTACATGGATGATCTGAAGCTGTATGGAAAAACATCATCTGAAATAGAATCGCTGCTCAACACTGTCCGTATATATAGCCAAGATATTGTAATGGAGTTTGGCTTGGACAAATGTGCCACACTTACTATCAAACAAGGAAAAATAGTGAAAACTGAAGGAATCAAGATGCCCCACGAAAATAACATTAAGAGTCTGGATGAGGAAGAATACTACAAATACTTGGGTATCCTTCAAGCTGACAACATCAAGCACACTGAAGTCAAGAAAAAGATTAGAGGTGAATACATCAAGAGAGTGAAGAAGATCTTAAAGTCCAAACTCAATGGAGGAAATACCATAAAGGCAATCAACACCTGGGCAATCCCAGTCATTAGGTACACAGCTGGAATAGTGGACTGGACTCAAGCAGAACTAAAAGCAATGGATAGGCAGACCAGAAAAATAATGACAATGAATCATGCCCTTCATCCACGCAGTGACATTGATAGACTTTATCTACCAAGGCAAATAGGTGGGCGTGGAATGCTACAAGTACATCAGATGGTTGAAGAAGAAAAAATGGCTTTGGAAGAATATCTGAAGAACAATGATGAAGATGCACTGAAATTAGTATATCAGGAAGGCTTACTAACTACTGGAGAGACCAAACTGGCCTACAAGAAAGACCAAATGAAGAACAGAATAGAGGCATGGGAAGACAAAGCACTACATGGCCAATACATTAAAAAAATAGCTGGGAAAGCAGATAATAATAAAACCTGGCAATGGCTAAGAGCAGGAAAATTGAAGAAAGAGACCGAGGGATTAATTCTGGCTGCACAAGACCAAGCTTTAAGGACAAATGCATACAAAGTCAAAATTGAGAAGACAGCAACAGACAGTAAGTGCCGCCTATGCAAAGAAGCTGAAGAAACAGTGGACCACTTGGTAAGCTGTTGCAAGAAGATTGCACAGACTGATTACAAGCAGCGACATGACAAAGTAGCAACAATGGTGCATTGGAAGATCTGCAAAAAATATCATTTGCCTGTAAGCAAAAACTGGTGGGATCATAAAATAGAGAAAGTCATAGAAAATGATAAAATTAAACTGCTCTGGGACTTCAGAATTCAAACAGACAAGCACCTGCAACATAACACCCCAGACTTAACAATTGTCGATAAGAAAGACAAAAAAGTCTGGATAGTGGACGTGGCAGTGCCTGGAGACAGCAGAATAGAAGAGAAAGAACTGGAGAAGATAACAAAATACAAAGACCTACAAATAGAAATAGAAAGACTGTGGCAAAAGCAAGCAAGGGTAGTACCAATAGTCATAGGCTCCTTGGGTGCAATCCCAAAACAACTGGAGCACCACTTGAACACCATTGGCATTGACAAATTTGCTATTAGTCAATTGCAAAAGGCGGCCTTATTAGGAACTGCTTCCATCCTGCGACGATACCTATAATACCATCAAACATCTACTTCTGCCTATCCCAGGTCCTGGGTAAGGACTCGATAGGTAGACAAAATGCCAAATCCAGTCTGAACATCTGGCTGACTGTGCGATGATTGATAATAATAATAATAATAATAATAATAATAATAATAATAATAATAATAATAATAAAGTTGGAAGGGACCTTGGAGGTCATCTAGTCCAACCCCCTGCTCAGGCAGGAAACCCTATCCCATTTCAGACAAATGGCTGTCCAGTCTCTTCTTAAAAACTTCCAGTGTTGGAGCATCCACCGCTTCTGGAGGCAGGTTGTTCCACTGGTTAATTGTTCTAACTGTCAGGAACTTTCTCCTTAGTTCTAGGTCTTCTAGTCTATCCGCCTGCTCAAGCAGGAATACTGCAACCAATTTTGGTCACCGTACTACAAAAAAGATGTTGAGATTTTGGAAAAAGTTCCGAGAAGAAAAAAGTTCTACTAGAAAAAGTTGAAAGGATCACACACCTCGGTTCCAATTTACATGAAAGCTGGGACACGACCACTGAAGTAAAGACAAGGATAGAGAAAGCTCGAACAACATTCTTCAAAATGAAAAAGGTCTTCTGCAGTCATGACATAAGCCTAAGACTGAAAATCAGGCTTGTCAGATGCTGTATTTTTCCTATCCTGCTCTATGGAGTAGAGAGCTGGTCTCTGACAGAAGGCCACCTGAAGAGACTAGAAGCATTTGAAATGTGGATTTACAGGCGGCTGTTACGTATAAGCTGGGTTGACAGGATCAGAAATGAGGAGGTGATAAGCCGTCTGGGAAAGCCAAGAGAAATCATCCAAACAATTAAAAAACAAAAATTAGAATATTTCAGACATGTGATGCGATATCCAGAAAAATATAGCATACTCCATTTAATTCTCCAGGGAAAGATGGAAGGCAAACGAGGTCCAGGCAGAAGAAGAACATCTAAGGGACTGGTTTGGACAAAACTCAGCAGCACTTTTTCGTGTGGCTGCTGATAAAAACAGGATCGCCAACATGATCACCAACGTCCGATAACGGATATGGCACAAGAAGAAGAAGAAGTCTAAAGAAAAGAAGAAACGGGGGCAACGTGATAGGAGTATTCCAGTATCTGAGGGGCTGCCACAAAGAAGAGGGCGTCAAAACTATTCTGCAAAACACCAGAGGGCAGGACAAGAAACAATGGTTGGAAACTAATCAAGGAGAGAAGCAACCTGGAATTAAGGAGAAAGTTCCTAACAGTGAGGACAATCAACCAGTGGAACAACTTTGCCTTCAGAAATCGTGGGTTGCTCCATCACTGGAGGTTTTAAAGAAGAGGCTGGACAGTCACCTGTGTGAGATGGTATAGGTTCTCCTGCTTGAGCGAGGTGGGGGGGGGCTGGACTAGAAGATCTCCAAGGTCCTTTCCAGATTCTATTCTAATTCTAATTCTATTCTGTTCTGTTTGTTCTATTCTCCTGTTATATTCCAGACAAGTGGCTGTCCAGTCTCTTCTTAAAAACCTCCAGTGATGAAGCACCTATAACAGTGATGGTGAACCTTTCAGAGACCGAGTGCCCCAAAACTGGCCCCGCCCCCACTCCATCCCCCTGCCCTGCCCCCGCTCTGCCCCTCATCCCCCGCCCTGCCTGCCCACAGCACCACTCACTGCCTCCAGGGCCCACCGCAGATAGCCCAGGCAGTCCAGCAGCGCTATGGCAGCCACACCCTCTGCCCGCGCCCTGCAGCATCAACTGCATGATGGGGCGTGAGGGCAGAGTCTTGTCTACGCTACCTGGCTGCCATGTCCTTGGCTGCACTGCTCCATGTGGGCCACCCTCGAGGGTGACTCTCCTTCAGGGGAGTTGCTGGAGAGGAGGGGGTCACGGGGGGAGGCAAGGCTGGGGCAACAGCACGTGTGCCCACAGAGAGGGCTCCGAGTGCCGCCTCTGGCACCCGTGCCATAGGTTCGCCACCACTGACCTATAATGTCTGGTGACAAGCTGTTACGCTGGTTAATTATCCTCATAGTTAGGAAGTTTCTCCTTAATTCCAGGTTACTTCTCTCCTTGGTTAGTTTCCATCCATCGTTTCTCGTCTTGTCTTCTGGTGCTTTGGAAAATAGGTTGACTCCCTATTCTTTGTGGCAACAGTTGTGCGATCGGATGCTAGACCACCTGAGTTGGCTTTTACCTGGAGGGGATGGGAGTGAGCTAAAGGACATGAACTTCCCCGGACAAAGGGTGAACCCCCAGAATGGAGAGATGTATTTGGGGGCCAACGCTGAAATGAGCCCATTTCTTTCCCTGGTCTATTGCATTTGTCTCCCGGCTGTGAGAAAAAGTCTTTGTGGAAGAGCAGAAGAAAGTAAGACAGGGAAAGCATTTGAAAGTGAAAGAGCTTGGTTGGGATTGGTACAAGTTGTCAGAGCATGCACAGTCTTATTGCGCTGAGATAACCCAGGAGTAAACACAGTTAAACAGTGGTCTATATTAAATGGTGGTTTATATTACACTAAGTACAATATCATACACCAGGAACATATAAGGCATATAAAGCATATAAGGAATGGCTGCTGGAATTGGTATGTCTAGTTTAATGAAGAGAAGGACAAGGGGGGACATGATAGCAGTGTTCCAGTATCTCAGGGGCTGCCACAAAGAAGAGGGAGTCAAGCTATTCTCCAAAGTGCCTGAAGGCAGGACAAGAAGCAACGGATGGAAACTGATCAAGGAGAGAAGCAACCTAGAACTAAGGAGAAACTTCCTGACAGTTAGAACAATTAACCAGTGGAACAACCTGCCTCCAGAAACGGTGAATGCTGCAACACTGGAAGTTTTTTAAGAAGAGACTGGACAGCCATTTGTCCGAAATGGTATAGGGTTTCCTCCCTGAGCAGGGGGTTGAACTAGATGACCTCCAAGGTCCCTTCCAACTTTATTATTATTATTAACAATGTATATACATGTGTCAATACAGCAGGCTCCAACATACAGCAGTTACAGCAGGAAAACAGAAGAGACAGCGAGAACACAGCAGCAGAGCCTTCCCTTTTATATAAAGGCTCTTAAAGAGACACAGACCCTGCTGAGTTATTCCCAACATTACATCATACATCTTACATCAGCTGGTTAGATTTAAATTATTACCTTGACACAGGTAATCCTCAAACTTACTACCATTCGATAAGTGAACATTCGAAGTTACAACGACACTGAAAATAATGACACAATCATTTTCAATACTTTGCGCGAGCATCCCTATGGTGACGTGATCAACATTCAGATGCTTGGCAACTGGCATGTACTTATGGCAATTGCAGTATCCCGGGGCCACGTGATCCCCTTTTGCCACTTTCCGAGAAGCAAAGTCAAAAGGGGAAGCCAGATTCACTTAACAGCCATGTTACTCACTTAACGACTACAACGATTCACTTAACAACTCTGGAAAGACAGGTCATACCTGTCAATGGGGCAAAACACACGTAACTGTCTTGCTTAGAAACAGAAATTTTGGGCTTAATTGTGGTCCTTAAGTCGAGGACTACCTGTAAGCTATTCCAGATCAATACATTATACTCGCTATTCCTGATTCAACTGCCGGTTCTCCTCTGCTACAAATATTTCAAAATTTTAGGCTCAAGTCTTCCTCTCAGCAAAAATTTAAAAAAATGGACTAAGCACGGAAGATACAGTAGTGGCCAAAATTGTAGAAACCTTTTGGGAAAAGTGTACAGTAGAAATGCCACCTTTGGTTAAGTTTCCACCCATTTTTCTTCTAATTTCTTTATAACTGTAGCCTTATTCACTTAATAATACTATTTTACATCGTTTTCTGGGCGATCAGTCAACTCTTTGCACCATTACTTTAATTTTATTACGTTTTACAAGCTCACTAAATGAAAGAACACAAAAAAACCCCAACCAGCTTGATAGCGATTACATAACACACTGACCAATGTCCTCTTCTCAGCTTCAATACATGACATCAGTAACTGAATCCTACTGTGATCTGATTGACTCATTGCCAAAACAAGATGACACCTGATTGGCTCTCTAAATACTCGTGCTCATTGGCTACAATCACATGAAGGAAAACTACCTGATAACAACCTAAGCAAGTTGTGCTTCCTTTTTCTGGTTATTTGGCTATAACGTTTCATAGAATATAGTACAGATAATTGAACAAACTTTGATGCATTATATTCTTGATAAAATTATCTTTCTATTGATATATAATTTTAGGGTACTACTCCAAAAAAAGTGGTGTTATTAGCCATCAAACCTCAAAAATACACTTTTCCCAAAAGGTTTCCACAATTTTGGCCACTACCGTACGTTGGCTGTGATGGCCAGCCAGCCATGTTCTGGCATTCAGCACTTTCTGTAGCTTTGCACCAGGAAAAGAAACCGGGTGGTTGACATTGAACAAAAGATTTTGAAGAACTAAAGATGCCTTTGGATGTATTTATTTTTATTTTTATCCCATAAATAAAGCATTTAAGAAAGTGCCACCCATGACCACCAGGGCACCTTCAAGGCCTCAGAGAAGCGGAGATGTTTCTCTAGTCTAGCAACAGTTTGGGAACAACTAAATGTTGTTTTTAGAAGAAAATATTGATCAAATAGTGAATTTAGTGATTTTTAGCAAAATCTGGGTTTAATTCAGTTTGTTAAAACTGACTAGCTGTATCAAGTGCTTACACTTCTCAAGCTATGTTCTCTTGCTGGTTTTACAGGTGGTCCTTGACTTAGGAACACAATTTCTGTTGCTAAGTGACACATTTGTTAAGTGAGTTTTGCTCCCTTTTTTGACCTTTCTTGCCACAGTTGGTTTTTTTTTTAAACAAGTTTTATTAATTTTTCAAATTTTTACATCCAGATACTTAGGAAGCAGCATGGTGATAGAGTAATCGGTCAATAACAAAATCATTCATATATATCTCAGATTACATCAATAATGTTCCCTCACTATTTCCCACAAATATTACATCATATTCATGTTAATAAATTTCTAACTAAAGCTCAATCAATCAGTACATTTATCAATAATATTTTAATTATACATATCCAAGTCCTGTTTTGGGGTTTTATTTTATTCCAGTTTATATATTCCAATTTAGCCTTTTATAACCAATGTTTAAGCTTCGGATAATCTTAATTTCCACAGTTGTTAAGTGAATCAATGCAGCTGTTAAGTTAGTAACACGGTTGTTAAGTGACTCTGGCTTCCCCTTTTGACTTTGCTTGTCAGAAGATCACAAAAGGGGATCTCACGATCCTGGGACGCTGCAACCGTCATAAATATGAGTCAGTTGCCTAGCGTCTGAATCTTGATCACGTGACCATGGGGATGCTGGAACGGTCATAAGTGTGAAAAATGGTCATAAGTCACTGTTTTCAGTGCCGTTGTAACTTCACCCAGTCACTAAATGAACTGTTGTAAATGGAGGACTACCTATGCTATCTCAACAGACCATCTTGCCCATATAATGTATTGTTCTGCTTTCTTCTTTTGCTGAGTGTTACACTTTTATTGCCTGGCTGTGCAGGGAAAACTTTGAGACTTCTGATTCTTTTCTAACTAACACTCAGAAAAGGAGAAGAACCACTTGCGAGAGATTTTCTGAGCAGGCGTGAAGGAGTGAGGAAGTGGTGAAGTGGCTTGTCTCACACACACAACCTGTCGCATCTTCAAAGGAGCTGCCGGCTGGAAGGTGACCCAAAGACAGGGCTCTTCAAACTTGGCCCTTTTATGTCTTGTGGACTTCAACTCCCAGAATTCCTCAGCCAGGCACGCTGGCTAAGGAATTCTGGGACTTGAAGTCCACAAGTCGTAAAAGGGCCAAGTTTGAAGAGCCCTGCCCAAAGACAATTAAAAATGGTCTCCCTCTCTTGGTCAGCTCAGATGTTTCTCCTGATTCACCTAGATCAGGGCTAGGCAACCTTGGCTCTTTTATGACTCGTGGACTTCAACTCCCAGAATTCCTGAGCCAGCATGACTCAGCTTGGAAACCTCTCCCTTTCCCCTCAGCATGGCTGGCTCAGGAATTCTGGAAGTTGAAATCCATGAGCCATAAAAGGGCCAAGTTTGAAGACCCTTGTCCTAGACAGTCACTTCTCTGAAATGATATAGGGCAGGGGTAGGCTACCTTGGCTCTTTTATGACTCGTGGACTTCAACTCCCAGAATTCCTGAGCCAGCATGGCTCAGCTTGGAAACCTCTTCCTTTCCCCTCAGCATGGCTGGCTCAGGAATTCTGGGAGTTGGAGTCCACGAGTCATAAAAGAACCAAGGTGGCCTATCCCTGACCTAGATCCATTTCTAACGGGCTGATGACATGCTTGGCCTGGAAAAGAGGCCCTTGTACGTTAGAAACAAACAGGGAAGCCCACATGAAAGAGGCAGTGAAAATGTTTGGACAGGCAACAATTAGGCAACAATTAGCCAAGTAGATCTTGTCTTGCAAATGCTTGGAATGGAACGAGGAATCAGTAAAAGGGACAGAAATAACCCCAAAATTAGTTTATCCAAGATGCCTCGCTTGGTTGTCAATTTCCTGGATTTTGCCCACAGCATAATCATAAAACTACTTAAATTACATAAAAAAATCTAACCAACATTTGAAGTAATCCATTTTGCTAATTCCGTATTTACTGTGCAAATACACAGGTAGTCCTCAACTTACGACCACATTTGAGCTCAAAATTTCTGTTGCTAAGTGAAACATTTGTTAAGCAGATTTTGCCCAATTTTGCGACCTCCCTTGCCACTGTTGTTAAGTGAATCACTTCAGTTGTTAAGTTAGTAACCCGGTTGTTAAGTGAATCTGGCTTCCCCCCCATTGACTTTGCATGTCAGATTGCAAAAGGGGATCACATGATCCCTGGGACACTGCAACTGTCATAAAGGTGAGTCAATTGCCAAGCATTTGAATTTGTATCAGGTAACCATGGGGACGCTTCAATGGTCGTAAGTGTGAAAAACGGCCATAAGTCACTTTTTCCAGTGATGTTTTAACTTTGAACGATCACTAAACGGACCGTTGTAAGTCGAGGACTACCTGTAGTTAGTCACTGGGTGTTTGACTAACTTGGCTGAGTATGCCAGGGTGGGCAACTATGGCAATTTTACGACCTGTGGACTTCAACTCCCAGAATTCCTCAGCCAGCCATGCTCATCATGAGCCATGCTGGCTCAGGAATTCTGGGAGTTGAAGTCCACAGGTCGTAAAGTCGCCATAGTTGCCCATCCCTGGAATATGCTCTGTGAGCCCAATCATTTAAAAAGCTGATGCTTAAACAAAAAATTGAGGGGTTACTCCCAATTAAACAAAGGCAAGCTTTTGATATGTAAATAAAAAGTGGAATGAGCTCAGTGTAAATAAATTCATTTATTGTCTTGTAAATAAATCTCTTCACCTGAATAGCAATTCTGTCATTTGATTTAATCCCTCCACACCATACAATCACACAACATCTTGCCAAGAGGACAGCAGCTGCAACTATTTTGATAAGATCAAGACCACCTAGAAATGACAATAACATTTACACAGCAGTCTCATACTCAGCACAAGATGTGGTTGGCTGCAGCGAATTTTAAGTATTATAATAATCCAGGCAGAAATTCTGTTAGTGGAGTATTTCGTGACCATAGCAACTTTTAAGATATGTGGACTTCAGCTCCCAGCTGGCTGAGGAATTCTGGGAGTTGGAGTCCACATATCTTAAAATGGCTGACGGTAAGAAACACTGGATTAGAGATATAAGGACTATCATGGAATACGGGCATTGATGAATTCAAATTCTACAAAAAGCACAAATGTTTGGACACTTCAATAGGAAAGATTCAGTCAACAATCATAATTAGGATCAATTCTAGACACCAAAGTCACCGGTACAGTGAATTATCTTCATTCCAAAAGCTCCAGACACATTGGATACACAAAAGAGAACATGTTCTAACAGGAACACAACTTTTGGCAAACAAAGTGCTCATGTCTGCATATGCTATCTTGAAACAGTTGTGCACTACGCAATCATGGAAAAATGGAATTCTACAGCCAGTGAGCAGAAATTACATTTGTTTATGTCGGTTGATTTTTACCTGCCCAGTCCCCAGTCCCCAGTTGATTTTTATCTGTCCAGCAGCAGATAAAAAGCATCATTGTCCTCAGACGGAGGAGGCTGCAGCTGTACAGATCATTTTTAAAGAATTACAGGTAGTTCTCCACTTACCGCCAATCATTTAGCAGCCAAAGTTATGATGAGTTCCCCAAAAGCTACTCACCAGCAGGTTTGAAATTCCCATGTCTGCCACCCCTGTGGTCACAAGACCACATTGTGTGCTTGACAATTGCCTCACATTTACCACTGTTTGCTGTGCCCTGTGATCAGGTGACTGGAATTAATAATGGTTTGCTGGAAACTGGCATTTGCTTCCAAAAACCAGCTCATTGCAAATAATGGGTTTGCTTAATGACTGCAGCATTGGCTTAATGACTGCTGCAACAGAGGTGGTAAATTTAGGTTCCACTTTACGACCATCACGACTTCACAACTGTAACTGCGAGGCTCAATTTCGCTTGTAACTTGAGGACTAGCTGTATTCACTGTCAAGAAAAGTTATTAGACCAATATCATCTCCCCATGAACTGTGCATTCCTCCAGTTCAACAATTCTAGAAAAGCACAATTTTTCTGCCATTTAGAGGCTATGCAGGTGGCAGTTCCTACACAGGGTTCGAGGGCGGCGAAAGCTTTGTAAAGTCTGATCGGGAATCTACTATAACAGTGGTGGCGAACTTATGGCACGTGTGCCAGAGGCGGCACTCAGAGCCCTCTTTGTGGGCACACGTGCCGTCACCCCAGCCCTGCCTCCCCCTGTGGCCCCCTCACCAGCAGCCCCAGAGGAGAGTCGCCCCCAGGCGCGGCCTGCACAGAACAGAGCAGCCAAGGACATGGCAACCGGGCAGCAGAGACAAGACTCCACCTTCATGTCCTGTTGCCACAGATGATGATGCGGGGTGTAGGCGGAGGGCATGGCCGCCATGGTGCTGCAGGGCTGCCTGGGCGATCTGCTGCAGTGGGCGGTAGGTGACACTGTGGGTGGGCGGGGCAGGGAACAGGATGGGGTGGGCGGGGCAGGGGTGGGGCGGTTTTGGGGCACTCGGTGTCTAAAAGGTTCGCCATCACTGTACTAAAATATGTTGTCACGAGAGGCCATGTGGCTTACTGGAAATTGCTTAATTCTTTGTTAGCTTAACACTCCTTTGGCCTTCAAAAGCATCAAGGTGAATAAATAACAAGGAATCGCAAGAAGTCACAAGAGTTTTTCTCACCCAAGAGCAAGCACGAAACTGATTCATGGGGAACATAGGAAAAATGAAACACAAAATGACAAAACCCACACCGTCTCACGCATCCTCTCTCACATCATAGGTTTTGATGGACAGCATTAAATGTTTGACCCCGTTTTACAACTCTAGCAAAAGAGCAATTGCGGGGAGGAACAAAACTTTTTAATTTCATTTGGAAAAGCCCGGACAACCCAGGACTTCTCTGTAGCTTTTATCAAAACTGTGTGGATACGTTTCGTTTTTATTTTTTCTAACTCAGCATTACAGCATGCTTTTCACTGGACATGCCCTTCCACGCCATCATTCCCAAACCAGAGACTCTGAGGGGTTGTGCTGTTCCTATGTGGATTCTCTAATTAGTATTCTCCCTTAAATTTTTTTTCATTAATATGTGAGCTACTATAGATTCTCTTATATGAATTTTGTACCATATGGGTGTACTCAGGCTGAGAACACTTGAATCCTCTCTGTTAAGTAAAGGTTGTCTGATGCCTCTTCAGAATTTCTGTCAGGTTGAAGATTTTACCTCACTGAGAACTTTAATATGGAACGTCACCAAAGGTGCTCTTTCAAAAGGCAACAGGACTTGATTGTTTTTTTTTCTTTAAAAAAACTTTTCGATTGTCATCCAAGCAGCTTTTTCAGAACCGAAGAAGCTTCTTGGATCAAAAGTGAAATGTTTTCAAAAAAATAAAACACAACAAGAAAGTCCTGTTTGGAAAAGCACTTTTGGGATAGCCATGACCTGAACGATTGAGAATCTCCATAGACATTTAATACAGAACAAAGTGTCAGGAAGAGGCTTTTAGATCATCCAATCTAAACACACTTATCCACAGGAATCCTTATCAAAACATCCATGAGAAATATCTTCCCAGACCCTGTTTGAACACATTTGGGGAAACGGTGTCCAGCGTAACCGGTCCAACCTCACAAGCTTTCTTATTCCTGATGAATGGTTTGAAGTTCCCTGGCATTTATCTGGAATCTACTTCCTTACATTCGTTCTCCTACTTAACAATCTGGAATGTAAGGGAACAAGTCATTGTGAGTATTGCCAAGAGTATTCCTTGCAAATATAAGGAAATGGAAATCTTTGGACATTCTTCAAGTCCTCTCCTAGACCTTGTTTTTTGAGAACTTTCGTCAGGTGTTCCACAAGTGTGAGATTTTTTTTTTACGTTACTTCAAAGTTCTTGCCCCATAGAAGCTTTCCCCACTTTGATAACATTGATATGGTCATTTTCGAGTATGAATTCTTGAATGATATTAAGGTTCTCTCTAGCATGGATTCTCTGATGCCTCTTCAGATTTCCTCTCTCGTTGAAGCATTTCTGGCAGTGAGAACACTTGTATGGCTTCTCTCCTGTGTGAATTCGCTGGTGTTTCTTCAGCGTTCCCAATCGATTGAAGCCCTTCCCGCACTGAGAACATTTGTAGGGTCTTTCCCCAGTGTGGGTCCTTTGATGTCTCTTTAGGATTCCTGCCAGGCTGAAACATTTTCCACACTGGGAACACGTGTATGGTCGTTCTCCAGTGTGAGTCCTTAGATGCCTCTTCAGGATTCCCGTCTCTCTGAAACATTTCCCACACTGAGTACATTTGTAGGTCTCCCCAGTGTGAATCCTCTGGTGCATCTTCAAGCAGTTGGTGTGACTGAAGCATTTCCCACACTGGGAACATTTGTAGGGTCTCTCCCCAGTGTGAATCCTTTGGTGGGTCTTCAGATTTCCCGACTGATTGAAGCACTTCCCACACTGTAGGCATTTGTACGGCTTCTCCCCGGTGTGAATTTTCTGGTGCTGCTTCCAGTATTTCGCCTTGTTGAAGCCCTTCCCACAGTGGGAACACTCATACCATTCCTCTTCAGCAGTGCACATCAGAAATCTGCTTAGTGAGTTTGTGTTAGTAAAGGTTTTCCCATATTCAGGAGAACTGTTGGGTGTTTCTCCGAGATGGTTCAAGTTATTCTCTGTTCCATTCTCAGAGATTTCAACCCTTCGTTCACTTATGATATGATTCTCCTCTTGATTCACATTTGAAGTATGCTGATAGCTGTCCTTAAACCTTTGCGGACATCGCTCCAATTTCTCCATAGAAGGTGCTGCATTCAGTTCCACTTGATAGTGGTATCTTCTATCATAGTGAGAAAATAAGGGCACATTATTCTGTTTGGACATAGTGGCCTTTTCAGTAATAGCAGTAGTAAATTCCTGTTGAAGCGAAGTATGGATGGGCTTCTTCTGCTGCTGCTCTCTTGACTTGTAACCTTTTGCTTCCATTTCTATTTTTATTGGCAGATTCCCAGAACTAAACTGTTGGTCTCTCCTGCATGTTGACTCCGGTTCCTTTCCTTGATTCTCAGAATTCTCCACTTTAATCTCTGTTCCTAGTCGGCTTTCTATAGAGGAAGAGAAAGAAATGTTAATAGTGAGATAACTTGCCTCCAAGATGTTTCTAATCTCCTTCTGAATGGTTTTTCCTTCCAATGCCTGTCTTTTTGACTCAACGATTATATTAAAGATCCTCCTTACTAATAAGAACAAAAAACATCTTAGCCTTTTGAGGCAGATCCGGTTAAGGTAACAGGCCCGAAGAAATACCGCAATCCTATTTTATTGATTTAAATCAGAGTGTCTCAACCTGGGCAACTTTAAAGCTGGGTGGACTTCAACTCCCAGAATTCCCCAGCCAGCACATGTTTAAAGTTACCACGGTTGAGAAATACTGATCTAAGTTATAATGATAGATTCTTGAAAGCCTGGCTGCATTGCCCCTTGCTTCCTTTTCACGCTTAATTTAGACTTTGTCTGCAACTGTCCGTAGGTATCAAGGCATATCTGCGCTGTGAAGGGGTTGATGGGTAAGCAGAAGATTGCAAATAATTGCAGATGGACTGACACACACAAACACACACACTTCCCAAGTCTCAAGTACGCTGTGAGGTGGGAATGCCTGTCTTACATGCTGATTGGTTGGTCCGATTTCCTGTTGGGAGGTGGCAGGAAGGCAAGGCACATTCAAACAACAAAATGGAGGCTGTGGGAGATTTGCTGATGAAGAGAGGTGATGTAAACATTTGTATGAGGTAATGGATCAATGCTACAAAAACCAGGAGCTAACAGCCTATTTATGGAGGGAAATTGGAAAAACTTTGGAGGAAGTGGCCAAGTAAATTTTATTTATTTGTTTGCGGTTTACATTGGCGTGTTTAAAGGGGTTATGTCCGTAAACATGCGTCTGTCTGCTTGGATGATCATTTACACAAACTATAACATTTCAGCCTGAGGATGTCACTCCAAGTCCTGTGGAGCAAAATTCCTTGGACTGAAAAAGGAGGACATTTCATCCGTACCACACCTCACACCCAGGGACTCAAGTGTCTTCCCACCATGCAGCAGTGATAATGGGGGCTCAACCAGTTTAGCCGCTGTGTCATCCACACATCCTCCAGTTAAGAAAGAGGAGGAAGGAGATAGGAAGGGATGAGGTACTGGATGCTATTGTCCTCTCTGCACCAGGAGCAGCTTCAAACTGGAATGAGCTCCACTAACAATCGTCGCAATGACAAATAGCCAACTTTGGCACTGGTTGTCGCAGTCTCTTTGTGGCAACTTCCATCAGAACGCGTAGAAGCAACAAAACGCCAACTCTTCACTGTTGCACACTCCCAATATTTGCGACAATTCCAAAGTGTTTCATTTTTACTGTTGGAAAAAATCCATTTTGCGTGAATGTTTTTGTACTGAGTTTTCATTCATTTTGTTCGGATGGTTTGAAATGATTACGCTTTGTACACTTTTTTACCTCTCTATGTTGTACTTTTGTAACTGTGGTACAGCAACCAAACAGGACAGCTGCAGACTTCAAAGGATAGTTAGGGCTGCAGAAAAAAACAATTGCTACCAGCCTGCCTTCCATTGGGGACCTATATACTACACAAGCCCGAAAGAGGGCTGAGAAAATATCTACAGAACCCTCACTCATATCCTAGACATAAAACTGTTTCAACTCCTCCCCTCAGGACCCCACTATAAGAGCATTGCATGCCAAAACAACTAGGCACAGGGACATTTTTTCCTTCATGCCATCACTCTGCTGAACACCTGATTCCCACAGTCACATAAAATATTAGTACCGTTTATAAAGCCTTAGTAAGGCCACACCTGGAATACTGCATCCAGTTTAAAAGATGCTGCGATTTTGGAAAAAGTGCAAAAAGGAGCAACTAGGGTGATTCAAGACACTGCAGACTAAAACATATGAAGAATGATTGTAGGATTTGTCTACAGCATGGGTGTTAAGCTCGCTGCGTCACCTGACATGTCGTGACGTATTGCAACTTTTTTCCCCACTGCTGGAGCTGGGGTGGGCGCGGCCTCCGTACGATGCAACTGGCCTGTGGGCCAGCAGTTTGACACCCCTGGTCTACAGACTTTTGTACAGTCTAGAGAAAAGAAAGACTAGGGGTGACATGATAGCGGTGTTCCAGTATTTGAGAGGTTGCCACAAAGAGGAGGGGGTCAACCTATTTTCCAAAGCATCTGAAGGCTGGACGAGAAACAATGGATGGAAACTAATCGAGGAGAGAAGCAATCTGGAATTAAGGAGAAACTTCCTAACAGGGAGGACAATTAACCAGTGGAACAACTTGCAGTCAGAAGTTGTGGGTGCTTCATCACTGGAATCTTTTAAGAAGAGACTGGATAACCACCTGTCTGAAATGGTATTTAAAATCTCCTACATGAGCGGCAGGCTGGACTAGAGGACTCCAAGGTCCCTTCCTACTATATTGTCATTGCTAAGCAATAGTTGTCATTTCTGACCCGTTTTATGACCTTTCTTCCCACCGTTGTTAAGTGAATCACTGCAGATGTTGGTTAACACAGGTGTTAAGCGAATCTGGCTTCATTGATTTTGCTTGTCAGAAGGTTGCAAAAGTGACCTCGGGACGCTGCAGCCGTCATAAATACACGCCACTGGCCCAGCATCCAAATCACATGACCACAGGGATGCTACAATGGTTGTAAGTGTGAAAAACGGTCATGAATCACATTTTTCAGTGCCACTGTAACTGTGAATGGTCACTAAATAAGTAGTAAGTTGAGAACATATAATGCAGAGTACTACCCTGGGCTCACTATGCAAAAGGGAGATTTCAGCAGCACTCCAAAGATCAACTGGAAATCGATTCCCAAGTAACCAAACCAACCATCAAAAAGCTAGAATTATAGCTAAGGATAAAATAGAACATATACTGTTTAACCTCAATGAAGTCAGAGATGGGCAGCCAAGGATAAGCCTTTGTGAAGAAGAGCAACTAACACAGTGGTTCTCAACCTTTTTAATGCCGCGACTCCAAACCGGTCGTAAGTCGAGGACTACTCAACCGGTCGTAAGTCGAGGACTACTCAACTGGTGCAGCACCGTTTGCAGAATGGGACTTTTGGCGGGCTCAGCAGGGCAGAGACAGCCTGGACAATTCCTACTGGCTTTTGAAAGCCAATAGAACTAGACTCTATTCAAGAGAGTCTATTCTATTGGCTTTCAAAAGCCAATAGAATAAAAGGGAGTAGCATAGCTAAGGAAAAGGGGAAAAAATGTTGGACTGTGTTGTTTGGCGAGCCCCGTGAAATGGTTGTTCGACCCCAAATGGGGTCCCGACCCACAGGTTGAGAACCACTGAACTAAGATGATCAAAGGCCTAAAAGACTAAAATGTATGAACAGTTGCAGAATTTGGGTTTGGCTCGTCTAGCGAAAAGAAGGATGAGGGGTGACATGACAGCGGCATTCCAATATCTCAAGGGCTGCCACAAAGAAGAGGGAGTCAAGCTATTCTCCAAAGTGCCTGAAGGCAGGACAAGAAGCAACGGATGGAAACTAACCGAAGAGAGAAGCAACCTAGAACTAAGGACTAACTAATTTCCTGACAGTTAGAACAATTAACCAGTGGAACAACCTGCCACCAGAAGTGGTGAATGCTCCAACACTGGACGTTTTGAAGACGAGACTGGACAGCCATTTGTCTGAAATAGTACTGGGCAGGGGTGTCAAACTGCTGGCCTACAGGCCGGATGTGTCACGCCCAAACTACACCTACCCCAGCTCCAGCAATGGGGAAAGTCACAATACGTCACATCACATGACATTGCAAGTTTGACACCCCTGTGTAGGGTTTTCCTTCCTGAGCAGGGGGTCGGACTAGAAGACCTCAAAGGTCCCTTCCAACTCTATTATTATTAACTAATCAAGAAGAAACAACCTGGAACTAAGGAGAAACGTCCTAACAGTGAGGACAATTAACCAGTGGAACAGCTTTGCCTTCAGAAGCTGTGGGTGTTTCATCCCTGGAGGTTTTAAAGAAGAAACTGGACAGTCACTTGTCTGAAATGGTATATGGTCTCTTGCTTGAGCAGGGGGGTAGACTAGAAGATCTCCAAGGTCCCTTCCAGCTCTCTTGTGATTGAGTTCTGTCTTGTGTTTAAGTACAGTATTAACCTTGTGAACTCTAAAGCTTCCTCCTTCCGTTATGTATTCAAGATGGACAGTGATTAATATATTTAATATTAATATTTATGTTACTTATACGTAAGGGTGTAGGTCTATGTTGTATATAGTATGTTTTAAATGTGTGTTATGTATGTGTACACTTTTGAGAGCAAGCAACTCAAACTCAACACATTTTTTAATGTGTGCCGTTATGCCTGCAGGAAAAAAAATGACAAAAATGAATCTTGTCTTGTATATTTACCTATGAGGCATGGCTGTATTACTTTTATCCTTCTCATCTGTTCCACTTTCTTCTCCTATTGATATCATTATTACTATTATTGCCTTATTATTATGATTATTATTAATTTATTGTTTTGCATGTACGCTGATAGCTTGTGCGCCGGAAACAAATTCACTGTGTGTCTGCTCACACTTAGCCAATAAAATATTCTATTCTAACATTGAATAGAATACTTTATTGGCCAAGTGTACGTAGACACACACAGGGAATTTGTCTCCAGCATACATGCAACACAATAAAGTAATACAATAGTACCAAATGAAGACTAAAATAAATTACTGTCCATCTATGACAGTGGTTCTCAACCTGTGGGTCGGGACCCCATTTGGGGTTGAACGACCATTTCACGGAGGTCACCAAACAACGCAGTCCACCATTTTTTCCCCCCTTTTCTTTGGCCACGCCCCTGGCACCCGGTGATGTATAAGTGGTTGGGGGTCACCACAACATGAGAAACTGTATTATGGGGTCGCGGCATTAGAAAGGTTGAGAACCACTGATTTATGATAAGGTATTTGTGAAGTTCTTTCCTATGAAAAGGAATGTGGGTTAGAACTTAGTTAGTTTTATTCAGCATTACTTTGTTGTTACAGCTATTATTTAAATTACCTGATATAGATTTCTGATTTGTGGTTTGTTTTTTTAAAAAAATCTCTAGCACCTTTACATGTAGAAAAACATACAGCAAAGCTTGGTTTATATTCAAGAGAAAACACTGACCAAGGTGCTTCTGTTAGAAAATTTATTGACAATGATATTTAAGTTTTGTGGGTGCATAGTTTAGGCCATGTCTATTCTCTGCTACATTTACAAGACTGCATCCTGGCAGGGCAACTTTCGCTGCTGGAGTCTGGAAAAACTCATCAGGTCCCTGCAGATTCCTGAAGCGGAATGTGATGCTCTGGTGACTGACAGATGTCAGGACCGACAAGCCCACCTGCCTCCTCCATTCTCCCTCCTGCATCCCACCAGATACTGAAACAGTGTCTACAAAATTTGGTGGCACACATTTTGCTGTCCGTGTGGGTGGCATCAATACTGATGAGGTAATTGTGAAGAGCAACACATGTCTTGACCACATCAGAACTGGAAAAAAGTGTACGGGCTGCTCAAGGATCTGCCATCTTGCAGCCAGAATTCCAAAAGAGTTCTCTGTGACAGCGGCCCCCAACCCCAGCCACCAGGGACCGGTTCCGTGGAGAGAGGTTTTTCCGTGGACCGGTGGGTGCGTGGTTGTGCGTGCTGCCTGCATCCCCCGGATGAGGGCTTCGCTTGTTGGTGTGGCCCCATTTTTAGCATGCCGCGGCCTGCTGCTGGTCCACGGCCCGGGGATTGGGGACTATGGCTCTATGATCCGTCTTCCTCTTGAGTGACAGGAGTTATACAAGTGAGACCGCCTCTCTCAAGACTGGAATCTGCAGAAGAGGGGAAAAAATGCACAATATTATTACTCAAAGTATTTAGGCGAAGGGATCATTTCAGCAACGACAGTCCTCAATTGTGGTATCAGCATTCAAAAAAAAATAAAAGGAAAGGAAAAAAGTTGGCTTAAACATAAAGGTAAATACAGGTAATCCTGGACTTACGACCACAATTGAACCCAAAGTTTCTAAGCAAGACTGTTGTTAAGTGAGCTTTGCCCCGTTTTATGACCTTTTTGCCACAGTTGTTAAGTGAATCCCTGCAGTTGTTAAGTTAGTACCACGGTTGTAAAGTGAACCTGGCTTGTCCCATTGACTTGGCTTGTCAGAAGGTCACAAATGTGATTGCGTGACCCCGGGACGCTGCAGCCATCGTAAATATGTCAAAGCAAGAACATCCGAGCAACCGTGACATATGAGACGGTTACTAAGAGTCCAAGTTTTGATCACGCGACCATGAAAACGGTCACTTTTTTCAGTGCCACTGTAATGTTAAACGGTCCCTAAACAAATGGCTGTTGTGAGAGGGTGAACGTCTGTTCTCTGAGGTTGTGGGGTTTGGTTTCCAAAAGTTTCGTCAGCAGTCTAGGTAACATCTTCTGCGGAGTTTAGGGGATGTCGGTGTCAGTGTTCTGTTTATAAGGGCTTCAGGTGTGGGTGTGTCGAGTGAGGGTCTTGTGATGGGTCAGGTGTGAATCATTAGTGAGTCTTGTGATGGGTCTTGTGATGGATCGGTTATATCAGGTCAGGGTCACTGGGAGGTGAACTGCTGGGGGGGGGAGGAGGGGGGATTGCGTGGGATGGTTGAGGGTCTCTGGTTGGCTGTGCGGTTGATCTGGATTCTGAGGGGTTCGTAGGTTGGTTGTAGGTCAATGAAGATGGTTCCCTACCCTGGTAAGGAAACGTTCGGAAACCAACCCACAAGCTCGGAGAACGAACCTTCACCCTCGTCCTACACCTGAGCCACTACTGCAAATAGTCGTAAGTTAAGGACTACCAGTATAGTGAAAGTGTTTAATTTAATAAGCCCACCTTGGAATGGCTCCATGAGGTTCACAGGCAGCGGAAAGTCTGCACCTCAGACGATGATGCACGGTATTTTGATGTTTGTCCCAGGAAGATCACCAGGTGGAGGGAAGTCCAGTTTGCCTTTGAGCAGGACTCTGCCAAGGTGCCCCTCCTGAAAAACACCCCCCCCATTGTTCTCTCGTCCATGGGCACCCATATCAACCATAATAAATTTATACTGGACATCACACGTGGCCATCAGCATTGTGAAACAATGTCCTTTGTACTTAAGATATCCCCTGCCACAATGAGACAGGGCTTTTAATTCGTACATGTTTTCTGTCAATTGCTCGGACACAATTTGGGAAATCCCACAGCGTCCAAAGGAGTCCACGGCAATGTTCAGCCACTGCTGTAGTTTGGGGAAGGACGCAAATTCATCCCGCGTGGCTTTCCAAATGGCTTGGCCAACTTCAGTCAGGATTAATCAGGGTCCTCATCCCGTCACTTCCAGTCGCACTCTGCCGAGAAGCACCACCGGCTAGGAGTCACCACTAGTCGCTCAGCTGCGCTTATTGGGGAACTGTGGGTGGACTGGGGGACAATGTGTGGCCCTATGCAGTGCAGGAAGTCTGACAACCAGTGTGGTGACATGCAAAAATACTTGAAGTCATCTCCTCATCCATCGAGTATATATGCCACACAAGCCAAGTTATATTCATCCTTTTTTTTTGGCCTGGTTGTATTCAGAGCCCTCATATACAGGTAGTCCTCAACTTATGACCATAATTGAGCCCAGGACATCTGTTGCTAAGTGAGACAGGTTGCTAAATCTGGCTTTTCCCATTGACTTTGCTCATCAGCAGGTCGCAAAAGGGGATCGCGTGACCCTGGGAGACACTGCAACCGACATAAATAGGAGTCAGTTGCCAAGCATCTGAATTATGGCCATGTGACTGGGGGGGGGGCTGCAATGGTCGTAAGTGTGAAAAAAAAGATCGTAAGTCACTTTTTTCAGGGCTGTCAAATGGCTGTCTAAATGAATGTTGTAAGTTGAGGACTACCTGTGTCATTTTTTTTTCCTTTTTCTGCCATCGTAGGTTGCAGCATATTGCTCGGCATAGTGTTGCAACAGCGGATCCTTTTTTTACAGATTGTACTACTTTTAGGCCATGACAATGTTCGAGTGCCACCAGGGATTGGCAAAGGTGTCAAAAACTTGATAATCAGAGGAAAAAGAGGGGAAAAAAAGTGATAAAGGGCACCCACTTACCACACACTTTTAATGGGACACTTGTGCCTGTTTCTCTGACATGATTCTTTGCACTCGTGGCTGGAGAGTGCTTACTGACAGGACTAAGTCAGATTCCAGCTGAAGACAATTCCTTTCCTTAGTTCTTATACATTTAAGTGAGGAAAACACCTTCTCGCACAAGTATGTGGAGCAAAATGGCAGTAACGCTGCGATAGCTTTCCCCCCCACTTTCGGGTACCGTTTTGCCACTTGGCTCCAGAACTCGGTCAGTGTTTTTTCATTGAAAAGTTCCTTCAAACTGCGGTTTGATATCACTTCCATTAGGGCTTCTTGCTCTGGAGAGGAAAGGTCAGCGTTCACCACATTGTCCATAATGAAGGGCGATGCAACCCAATGAATTCCAGTATCGCATCCCCTGGACACGAATGGAAAATACAACGCAAACTCGGTGTGCAGGTTGTCCAAATGATTTTTGATGGCAGTTTTAATGTCTTCAGTGTCAGCGGCAGAATTTAGTTCAATGAAGTCTGACACACTGGGAAATGATGCAACGTTTCCTTTCTGTACTTGGCCTATCCACAGGGAGATCTTTTTGTAGAAGGCACAAACTTTGTCTTCCATAACAAACACGTTATGACCGTGGCCCTGCAGTGACTGATTAAGTTCATTTAGCTTTTTAAATATGTCAGCCAAATAGGCAAGGCAGGACACCCAGGAGACATTTTCAAACTTTTCTGCTAGGGGTGATGAAATGTTTGCCAGGAATTGGTGCGTTTCATCTCGTAGCTCAAATAATCTTGATAATGTTTCACCTTTTGACAACCAACGTGCTTCTATATGAAAGAGAAGAGTGCTGTGCTCAGAATCCAAATCCTTGCATAATTGTCGGAATAAACGTCCATTCAATGGCCGGCTTTTGATGCAATTTATTATTTTTGTAGCATCCTCCAAAATCTCATGGAACACTGGGCTCATCTGTTTAGAAGCAAGTACATGTCTATGCAAGATGCAATGATTTGAAACAATGGAACTGTTTCTTGTCTTAGCTTGTGCTATCACATCCGAAGCTCTTCCTGTAAGAGCTGCTGCACCATCGGAACAAATTGCTACACACCAAGTCCATAATATTCCATGTTTATTGAAAAAATTGTCGATCATTGTGAATATTTCTTCTCCAGTCGTTTTGCCAGGTAGTGGGCGGCAAAATAATATGTGTTCCAGTATATTGTCCGAATCAGGAACACGCACAAAAACAATTAATTGCGCATTACCAGCGATGTCAGTGCTTTCGTCCAATTGAAATGCAAATTTTTCTGCTGCTGTAATCTTTTCCACCACTTGTTGAATAACATCTGTGGCCATATCTTGTATTCGTCTTTGGACGGTGTTATCAGAACATGGAATATTACGAATAGCATCAGCCATTTTTTCATCAAAGAGAATTGAAGCAATTTCAATGGCAGAGGGAACCACGACTTCTTCAAAGATGGTATGAGGCTTATTTTGTTTAGCTGCTATCAAGGACAATTCATAAGATGCTTCCAAACACTTTTTCGAGATGTTTGTGGACAACACGGAAGTAGCACGTTGTTTTATAAATTCGTCTCTTTTCTTCACAAAAAATTCTATTGGCTTTACGGTGTGCTCTTTATGTTTTGTTGTAAAATGTCTCTGGAGCAAAGAAGGCTTCATGGAATGCTTGGATAACACTTGATTGCAGATAACACAAACAGGAATCTGCTGATCGTTTTCTTCCATGAAATAAAATCCAAACTTCAAATAATCTTCACTGTATTTTCGATTTGGTGCCGGTTTTAATTTCTTCAGTGGCGGTTCCGTTGTTGAATCACTTTCCTTTTGCACTGATGAATATATGATAAATTTAGCCATATTTATTAATATACACCAGTACCTTGTTGGTCAGGTGGCTGGTTGGCTCTTCTTCCTTTCTCCCTCTCCTCTCTCTTTTTCCTGACTGCCTCCTGGTCTCTCTTTCAACAGCCTCTGCTCTTTTGCTTGATCCCTCTGCTTGTCTCACAAAAGCTTCTCCCTCTTTTCCTCACTGTTTCTCCCACAAAAGCCTCTCCTCTTCTCCTTCTTTCTCCTCACCCTTCTCTCACAAAAGCTTCTCCTCTCCTCCCTGGCTTTCTCCTCACTGCTTCTCTCATAAAAGCCTCTCCTCTCCTACCTCTTTCTCCTCACCCTTTTCTCACAAAAACCTCTCCTCTCTTCCTTCTCTTTCTCACCCTTCTCTCACAAAAGCCTCTCCTCTCCTCCCTGGCTTTCTCCTGACTTCTTCTCTCACAAAAACCTCTCCTCTCCTTCTTCTCCTCACTAATAAAAGCCTCTCCTCTCCTACCTCTTTCTCCTCACCCTTTTCTCACAAAAACCTCTCCTCTCTTCCTTCTCTTTCTCACCCTTCTCTCACAAAAGCCTCTCCTCTCCTCCCTGGCTTTCTCCTGACTTCTTCTCTCACAAAAACCTCTCCTCTCCTTCTCTTTCTCACCCTTCTCTCATAAAAGCCTTCCCTCCATGGCTTTCTCCTCACTGCTTTTGTCACAAAAGCCTCTCCTCTTCTCTCTTTCTCCTGACTGTCTGCTGGCCTCTCTTTCCACAGCCTTTGCTCCTTTGCTTGATCCTTCTGCTTGTCTCACAGAAACCTCTCCTCTTCTCCCTTTTTCTCCTGACTGCTTCTCTCACAAAAGTTTCTCCTCTCCTCCCTCTTTCTCCTCACCCTTCTCTCACAAAAGCCTCTCCTCTTCTCTATCTTTCTCCTTCAACTTTTTTTTATCTCCCTCTCCCGCCAAAACCTCCTCCTTTTATATCAGTGGTTCTCAACCTTTTTAATGCCGCGACCCCCAACCGGTCGTAAGTCAAGGACTACTCAACCGGTCGTAAGTCGAGGACTACTCAACTGGTGCAGCACCCTTTGCAGAATGGGACTTTTGGTGGGCTCAGCAGGGCAGAGACAGCCTGGACAATTCCTATTGGCTTTTGAAAGCCAATAGAATTAGACTCTATTCAAGAGAGTCTATTCTATTGGCTTTCAAAAGCCAATAGAATAAAAGGGAGTAGCACAGCTAAGGAAAAGGGGGGGGGGAAATGGTGGACTGCATTGTTTGGCAACCCCCGTGAAATGGTCATTCGACCCCAAATGGGGTCCCGACCCACAGGTTGAGAACCACTGTTTTATATCCTCTCCTCTCTCCGCCCTCCTTCTCCTTTTCTCTTCTGGGTGAGCCAGAAACACTAATCATTATGTGGCCACATGTGCCAATCCTGGGGCTTCTGCCAAGCTCTAACAGCCCTGCAGCTGCAGCTGACTCTCCCCCAGACCTGTGCAGTGGCGCTTCAGCTCATTCCCTCTCCCTGCTACACTTGTCTAGGAGTCGTATACCATCTGCCAGGTGCCAAAGTACCACTGGTGGTACGTGCACCACCGGTTGAAAAGTCCTGATGTAGAAGTCTAAATTGTGTCTAATACTAAAGAACATCAAGACAGGATAATCTTGAATTTCTCCCTCATTCCTGCCTGTATTTCTGAATAAAGTTATGTTTTTAGGATGGCTACCTCCATGCTTCTCTGTACATACTCTGAGCCACTTTAAGGTAAATACATTTGCTAAAATAAACTTAATTTATATTTAAAATATATATATTTTAATATTCTCTGGGCAGCATGTGAATTTAATAAATAAATAAGGCCGCCCAGAGTTGTTTTGGATTGTGAGCTGGGCAATATATACATTTAATAAATAAATAAAATAATGCAAATATGAATTTCAAATAAAGATGAAAAATATTTTTAAGCATTCTTTGTACTGCTATGTTCCTTCCTCAGCACTTTCTTCATCTTTCAGTCCGAATGAGTAAAAACAATGCAACATCTCTTTTGCCTCTTTGGAGGTAAGTAAGGAGGTAAGTTCCTATTTACTTACAATAGGAACAATAAAAAGTATTCCTATTGAAAGTAAATAGACAATAGGAACATCTTCTGATTATCTACTCATCCCTTTCTTCCAAAATGCATATGTTCCTTACTGAATGCTCCAATTCACTTTTTTTTTGGAGGTAGGTAAATGGAAGTAAAGATGTGGCTATTTATTTATCAATTTATATGTTTCCCATCTCACCCAGTGCTGACTCTAGGCAGCTTGCAATTAAATAAAAACAAGATAAAACATTAAAATAATAAATATTAACATTAATTTAAAAATAAATGTTAAGATTAATCTTGTTTCTAGACAAGATGGGCAGCAATCTAATCTAATCTAACCTAACACAACAAATAGCATAGGATAGGATAGGATAGGATAGGATAGGATAGGATAGGATAGGATAGGATAGAAATGGTATGGAATAGAATAGGGATAAGGATAGGGTAGGGTAGAGTAGAGTAAAGTAGAATAGAACAATAGAACAGGGATGGGATAGGATAGGGTAGGGTAGGGTACGGTAGAGTAGAGTAGAATAGAATGGAATAGAATAGGCATGGGGTAAGGATAGGGTAAGGATAGGGTAGGGTAGGGTAGGGTAGAGTAGAGTAGAACAGTAAAGGGATGGAATAGGATAGGATAGGATAGGATAGGATAGGATAGGATAGGATAGGGTAGGGTAGGGTAGGGTAGGGTAGGGTGGAGTGGAGTAGAGTAGAGTAGAATAGGGATGGGATGAGATAGGGTAGGGTAGGGTAGGGTAGAGTAGGGTAGAGTAGAATAGAATAGAATAGGATAGGATAGGATAGGATAGAATAGAATAGAATAGAATAGGGATGGGAAGAACAGAGCAGAATAGTTGAGAGGCTAACCCTTGCCAATTTGACTGAATGGCAAAGTCCCCCTTACTTGAAGAGCCAACGTTTCTCTGCTGCAACTGGAGATCCTCCTCCATCCTTCCAGGAACAGGCTGGACCGACTTCACCCCGGCTGCTGGCAAGCAAGCATCTCTTTCCTTCGGGTCTGTGACCTCCTGCATAAAGTAAGAGACAATCATCCCCTTCCCATCCAATTCTACTGCAATAGAAAGAGGTGTCATGAAAACTTTTACTCCCACTGTAAAATCCAGAACTATTTATAAACAATTCCTTTTTGCTTATTAAAGCAAGGATGGAATGGATCTTTATTATGTTAACAATACAGGAGGTCCTCGACTTAGGTCCTTTCATTTAACAATGGTTTAGAACAGTGGTGGCAAACCTATGGCACTCGGAGCCCTCTTTGTGGGCACACGTGCCATTGCCCCAGCCTTGTCTCCCCCCCGTGAGCCCCTCCTCACCAGCAGCCCCCCTGGAGGAGAGTCGCCCCCAAGCGTGGGCCACACGGAGCAGCACAGCCAAGGACATGGCAGCCAGGCAGCGTAGACAAGACTCTGCCCTCGACCCATTGCACAGTTGATGCTGCGGGGGGGGGAGAGGGTGTGGCCACCATAGCGCTGCTGGGCTGCCTAGGCGATCTGCAGCGGGCCCTGGAGGCGGTGAGTGGCCCAGCAGGCAGGCAGGGTAGGGACGGGGCAGGAGCGGGGCCAGTTTTTGGGCACTGGGTCTCTAAAATGTTCGCCATCACTGGTTTAGAATTACAACAGCACAGGAAAAAGTGACTTATCACCCATCCTTAAAGTTACAACCGCTGTAGCATTTCCGTAGTAATGATTGCAATTTGGGGGCTTGGCAACCGGCTCACATTTAAGATTGTATTATTAACTAGATGATGTAAGATGGTGGGAAATAGAATACACTCAAATAGATAAGATGTGTATTTTGAATATTAGACTTTATTAAGAATTGTGATAAAGGAAACTTTGGTTACCAAAAATTTGGAAACTATAAAATGTTAAATTTAAATATTGACGGGAAACTAAAAATTGGGAAAAACTAACTACAGGACATTGATTGTTCATAAAGATTGAATGTTAAAGTAACTAGGATATGTATAAGCTAAACATTTATTGATAAATGTAACAATGCTATCTTTACTTAATGGATATCTATCTCTATCTATCTATCTATCTATCTATCTATCTATCTATCTATCTATCTATCTATCTATCTATCTATCTATCTATCTATCCTTACAGTAAGAATTCTATTAGTTTAAATATGAGACAGTAGATATTAAGGGAAAAGGAGAGGAAATATTTGATGTGGTAGTTTGAGATCTGTACTAAAGATTTTCGTATGTTATTGAATTATTGATTAACTCACCTGCCATGTTTCTTTTTAAATACTTAAATGTAAAATTAGAAAATCAATAAAATATTACAAAAAGAAAAAAGAAAAATGGTCATGAATCACATTGTTCAGTGCCACTGTTTAACTTTGAATGGTCACTAAACGAGTACGTTGCAAGTCGAGGACTACTATCCTAGGCTCACTATCTGAAGGAGGTTTCAGTAGGGCTCCAGAGATCAACTGGAAATAGATTCCCAAGTAACAAAACCAGCCAGTAGAAAGCTGGAATTTTAGCTAAAGATAAAATACAACTTATACTGTTTAACACAGAGGTCCCCAACCCCCGTTCCGTGGACTGGCACCGGGCCACGGCATGCCAGAAACTGGGCTGCACAAACAAACAAAGCCCCATCCATGGGATGCAGGTAGCACACGAAACCACGCCCCCTCCGGTCCGCAGAAAAACCTCTCCCCACAGAACCGGTCCCTGGTGCCTAAAAAATTGGGGGCCTCTGGTTTCACCTCAATGAAGTCAGAGATGGGCAGCCAAGAATAAGCCTTTATGAAGAACAGCAACTAAGACGATTAAAGGCCTGGAGACTAAAACATATGAAGAAAGGTTACAGGATTTGGGTTTGTCTAGTCCACAGGTCGGCAACCTGCGGCTCCGGAGCCGCATGCGGCTCTTTGAGCCTTCCCCTGTGGCTCCCAGCCTCCTCTGCCTTTGCAGAGAGAGACAGAGACAGAGAGAGGCAATTGCACTTCCCTGCTTCTCTCTCTCTCTCTCTCTCTCTGTGTGTGTGTGTCTGGGTGTGTGTGTGTGTGTGTGTGTGTGTGTGTGTGTGTGTGTGTATGTGTAAAAGAGAGTGCACTCACAGTGTTCTCCGAGGAGCTGAAAAGCTTTCTGGGCGGAGCTCCTCCCTTTGCTGCGTCTCTGAAGGAAGCAGGAAGCAGGAAGGGCAGGAGAGAGCTAGCTAGCCCAGCTAGGCTGACTCAGGAATTCTGGGAGTTGAAGTCCATGAGTCATAAAAGAGACGAGGTTGCCTACCCCGGAGGTTGTTGGACAACAGCTTGAAGCTTGCCAGGTGAGCAGCAGATAGGAGGGGGGGGAGAAAGAGAGAGAGAGAAAGAGAGAGAGAGGGAGAGAGAGAGAGTGGGGGAAGAGGAGTGGCAGACCAAGGGCAGATAGAGAGGGAGGGAGAGAGAGACCCTTTTGACATCTAAAATGAAGATAACACTGCATATATCCTTTTTTTACCTGTGTGTGTATGTAATTTTATTCTCTTAAAGCATTCTCTTGGTGATCATTGTTTTAATAGTATGGATATTCCCAAGAGTCATATTTTTACTTTTATTTTTAATGTGTATATGTGTGTGTGTGTCTGTGTGTGTGTGTGTGTGTATACACACACATATACACATACACATACACACACACACATACACACACCTATAATAAAGGTAAAAAAGGATATATGCAGTGTTATCTTCATTTTAGATATCAAAAGGGTTTTGCGGCTCCCAGTGTTTTGTTTTTGGTGGGAAACGGGTCCAAGTGGCTCTTTGAGTGTTTTGGGTTGCCTACCCCTGGTCTAGTCTAGAGAAAAGAAGGTCTAGGGGGGACATGATAGCAGTATTCCAGGACCTGAGGGCCTGCTACAAAAAAGAGGGGGTCAAATTATTTTCCAAAGCACCAGAAGGCAACAATGGATGGAAACTAATCAAGGAGAGACGCAACCTGGAACTAAGGAGAAACTTCCTAACAGTGAGGGCAGTTAACCAGTGGAAGAGCTTGCCTTCAGAAGTTGTGGGTCCTTCATCCCTGGAGGTTTTTAAAAAGAGACTGGCCAGCCGCTTGTCTGAAATGGTATAGCAGTGATGGCGAACCTTTTAGAGATCGAGTGCCCAAACTGCAACCAAAACCCACTTATTTATCGCCGGTGTCAGGTGGGCGTGGCCCACTGGGTGGGCATGGCCATGGTGGACACGGCATACTGGGTGGGTGGGGCCAGGGTGGGTATGGCCACCTCAATGTTGCGCATGGGGAGGGACGCGTAAGCGGCTGGTGGCCACGGTAGATACCGAGGTGTGCGAGGGAAATGTGCTCCATTTGCGAGCCAAGAGCAAGACCCTCAAGGAGGCTGAGATGACCAGTGGCGACCTGCTCTCTGACCCAAGAGATGGGACAGCGTAGGAATGTCCGGCGGTCTGCATTATATGCTCCCCCGACTCCGTATGCTGCCTGTCAACGGTGCAAATAATGTATATTCTTGCTTTGACAATATGCAGAACTGTCTGGTATTTATGGGGTTAATAGAGCAGAAGGGGGGTGGGGGTAAAGCCCGGGAAAGAAAGAGGAAGGAAACCTTTGACCTTCACACTAATTGGATAATGTGATATATGACAGCTAATTTAGGGAGGGAACATGCTGATAATTTAACTGCTCAAAGGAAGAGAACTTAGATCTTAGCATAAGCCTCCGTTATGCCTGTGCCGACATTTTGTACCAGTCAATGACTTTTAGGAAAATAAATGCCTGGATGTTCTTTGAAGTGTTTCATTAGCCAGAACCATAACACTGCCGGTGCCACTGCAGCGCTGCTGCTGGAGGGCTTTCAATGATATAAACAACTTTTTATTGAAAGGCAAAAGTTTGCATTTGGCATGCTTTTGAAGAATTAATGTGATTTTTGCTGTCATATGTATGCTGATAATTTGTCTAATCTTGGCTCATACTTGTAAGTTTGAGAGCAACACATGCAGCACTCAGGTCCTCTGTTAGTCTGTTTCTGGTGTCAGATTTGATATTATTCAAAGCTGAAAACAGCTGCTCACAAGCATAAGATGATCCACACAAAGTAAGGAAAGCAATCCCAAGTGCTTTCGTTGACTTAAAATTATTTGGCAGAGAATTCCACACTTTTGAGGATTTCGTTTTCAGAACTAACTGTGCTGTCCTTTGTCATCCCTTCCATCTTTTCTAGTGTTTCACGCAGGTCACAGAATTTATTTTTCCAGATAGTTTTCTTGAAATTCTAGTAGCTCCATTTCCAGATTTCCTAAATCTAACCAGTGTAAGCAGGAAAGATCAAGTTCTTCAAATGTGGCTTTATCTGGAGAAGTAAGAAAACACAGGGTTGTCTCCATCTTCCGGAACTGTAAAAATCTATTACTAAAATTCATGTTTGCAGCTGCTACAATGCTAGAAAATTCCTTGTAGATTTCCTGATAGCTTGTAAGTATTGCAGAATTTTCTAAATGCATTTTTAGATTGGGAAAATATTTCAGCTGCCCACTTTCAAGGTCTCTTTCAAAAACCTGCAGTTTTCTCTCAAATGTTTTGATATCACAAAACATCCTTTCTGCTGTTTTCCCTACACCTTGTAGTTGTTTGTTCAGTGTAGTGTAAAATCTGTAAAAAACATGAGGTTAGTAAGCCAGGCCGTATCAGTGAGTTGTGGATATTCCTGCCCTTATTCGTTCATAAACAGCCTAATTTCATCCAAGCAGGCTACAACTCTCTCCCGGACTCGTCCTCTGCTCAGCCACCAGACATTATTGTACATAAACAATTATACTGTGCCCAAACCTCAAGAAGTGCTTGAAACTGTTGACAATTCAGAGCATGAGCCATGATGTAATTCACCATTTTTGTGACATCTCTGAGGATATTGTCAAATTTTTTGTTGCTTTCCCTGGCACAAAGAGCTTCTTGATGTATAATACAATGGAACTGAATGACTTGATGTTTTGTTTCTTTAATAAAGAACTGTATGAAACCAGATGTTGCCCCCACCATAAAAGGTGCCCTATCACTTTTTTTTTGTAATATATTTTATTGATTTTTTTAAAAAAACATAAATCACTTAATAATTGGTGAACAGTGTGTTGTCCGGGTTTACATTTGTAAAACAATCACTAACAATCGATTTCTATAATCCATGATCCACATAATGGTTTTAGTTGATTTCCTCTTTTCCCAAAATATCCCCTTTTGCAAACATTTGAGTTAATACAATTCTTATTGTTTTGATAACAATATATTTTTTCCAATATTCCTAAAAATAATAATCACATCCATATAATATTTCTTTTCTATCCAATCATTCTGGTTGCCTTATCAAGGATCCTGTTACAGTCCTTATTTTAATTTGTTTCTCCCACCAAATTCTAGGTATTCTTACTGGTTAAGATTTTCTCAAAAATTAATTACATTTAAAAATTTAATTCTATTTTTTCCATATGAACCACCTCACACTTTTCCATTTCCAAAATCAACAATGAACAACCTTTAAAATGAGAATCTTAACCACTCAAACAATTTTAGATTTATCCAAATTTAAGTTTTAAATTTCAGGTTTTATATTTATTTCACTTCCACATATTTTGATCCTCCATAAAAAGATTAATTCACCGCTTCCGTTAATATAAAAATGGGGCGGAAATCTCCCTCCTTCCCTTTCAGAGGTATTTTGCTTCTTGGGGATCTTTTCCAGGAAATTAAATATAGAATAGAAAAGAGAAGATCGAATTCCTCACCCAGTTTCAAGCACACTGTTCACAGTTGTGCTGGTTAGTACTTCTGGACTTTGGTTGCTAGTAGCTTGGGCTGGTCGATGCAGTACGGCCAGCCTTTCTCCTATCCGGTTAGGCCAGTGATGGTGAATCTACAGCACGCATGCCAGAGACAGCACTCAGAGCCCTCTCTGTGGGCACATGCGCCGTCGCCCCAGCCCCGCCTCACCCTGCAGCCCCCTGACCAGCAGTCCCCTGGAGAGTCGCCCCTGGACACAGCCCGCACGGAGCAGCGCAGCCAAGGACATGGCAGCGGGGACAAGACTCCGCCCTCACGCCCCATCATGTGCAGATAATGCTGCGGGGCGCGGGAAGAGAGTGTGGCCACCATGGGGCTGCTGGGCCTCCTGGGTGATCTGCAGCAGGTCGTGGAGGCAGTGGGTGGCCCGGGAGGCGAGGAAGAGTGTGGGGCAGGGGCGATGGGGGGGTTGGGCACTCAGTCTCTAAAAGGTTCGCCATCACTGGGTTAGGCTTTCCCCAATTTGAACAGAACATCCGCCACCATTCCAGAATCGCTGGAGTACCCTTCTTTCTTCGCCGCCTCTCCGGGGCAACTTAGACCCATTTAGTGTCCCCCGGCAGGGCGAAATTAGCCACAAGGGTGCGGAGAATCTGCAAGTCCGCGACTGGCCGCTACCGCGCAAAACTGGAAGTCATGAAACCACTTTTTCTGGTCTTATGTCTTGTGACAAAAAAGCCACCTTCACAGAATTGTAGATATCTATTCCTTGTGTGCTTTCAGGCAAAGACACCAGTTTTACCAGCTCTTCTTTCATGATGTCACCAACAGCATAATGCAAAATTACTGCTAGCCTTGCATGATTATATATATCAGCGCTTTCGTCCAAGCACATGGAGTAACAAGCTGCCTTTTGTAAGTCAGCAGTGAGCTGCTGACTAACGTCACTTTCCATGTGCTGGATTCATATCTTTAATAATATTTTTACTAAGTGGCATCTCAGAGATGCGTTGAATGATTTCATCTTTGTTTGGGAAATCATGAAAAAGAGAATCACTCCCAGACAACATGGCCATTTTGATAATTTCCCCATCAGCTATGCACAGTGGAATTTTAACACTGGCAGCTGTCAAACGATTTGTTTTGGAAAGAGAGTTGGAAAAACTAGGATACTGGGAATGATAGTTCCTCAATTTCCCCTCAAGAAACTCTTTTCTTTTAGTAGCACCAAGTTCGGCAACACTTTTGTGGTTGGTGTCCAAGTGCCGTTTGACACTTGAGGTGCGACACACAACACTTTTGTTGCATAGAACACATAACGCTTTCCCATTGTGTTCAATCACTCCAAATGAATTTGTCCAGGCCTCTTGGAATGATCTTCCACTATCTGTTTTTGCTTTTTTTGCTGCACTCATTTGTGAGTGTTCAAGACTTGGAGTCTACAAAAACACAAAATTAAAAAAAAAAAAAATGAAGCACCCCATACAAATCTATCCTTATACCAAAAATAACTAACGCTATTAGTTAACTCTAAAGAAATGGATATTCCCTGAATCAACAATCTAGGACAATGGTGGCGAACCTATGCCGCGGGTGCCAGAGGCGGCACTCAGAGCCCTATCTGTGGGCACGCGCGCCATTGCCCCAGTCCTAGGCCTTCAGCTGGGTTTTATAAAACCTTTTCGCTTTAGGCTCCGATGCTGTGTGGGAAAAAAAAAATTCAATCAGTCAATTTTAACTTCTCACGGGGAAAAAAAAATCTTGCAAAGTTGGAATTGATTGATTGAACTCTTTAGTCTCACCCAGTCTGCTGTTACCACCTCAGGCACGCCCACCCAGTGGGCCACACCCACCCAATAGGCCACACCCACCCGGCACCCCACGGATGCATAAGTGGGTTTTGGGTTGCAGTTTGGGCACTCGGTCTCTAAAAGGTTCACCACCACTGATCTAGGAGGGGGGAATTAAACAATGAAAGCAATGTCTTGGATTTTACAGGGTGTTGGAAAAGTACTCATTCATTTTGCCAGATACTGAAAATAACTGAGAAATCTGAAGCAGAACGCCGATATTAGCAGATGCAACCGATATAAAATCTGGATGAAGAATGGTCAATAAAGCACTCTTGGTCGTCTACTTTATCTTTCCTAACAAGCTGTAACCAACTTCCTCTATTCACTTTGCAAAACCTGGGGGTTCCACGCCATTCCACACATACCTGCAGAAAAGCAGCTGCAATCTGAGCACTTGGCTTTTCCAGTCACATAGCAAGGCGTCAAAAACTTGATGACCCCCCCCCAAACGAAAAAAAGTGATAAAGTACAGTAGTCCTTCCCTTACAGCAGTTCGCTTAGTGACCGTTCGGAGTGACAACGGCACTGAAAAAAGTGACTTGACTGTGGTGCACGCCCACCCCTCTCCGCTGCCACTCTGCATTGTCTTCCATGCACGTCCCAGGGATGCACGTGGGACAATGTGGGACGGCAGCGGCGAAGGGTAGGCGCGCGCCAGAGCCCGCCTTCCCCTGCCGTCCCCACCAGCGCGAGGATGGGCGGCACAGCCTCACTTTTGGAGCTGCGTGCCGGCCGGCCTGATGATGCAGGGATCGCCGCCACCTCTGCCCCACGAGACTGGGCAGCCGGTGTGTGAAGTCTGCTGCCTCGTTGGGGCCTGAGGCCAGCGAGCAGCCGAGGCGGCTCCAGACACCCCTCGTCCTCCTCTGCGTGGCCGGCTGGTTGAGGGGCTCGGAGCAGCAGCCGCTGAAACTCACCATTGGTCGCTCATGGTCCCTCCCTCCCTCCCTGTCTGCAGCAAATGCTGCTCATGCACTTTCCCGCCAAAACCTGCTCCTTTTGTAGCCTTCTCCCCGCCCAGCTCTCGCAGCTGTTCCTGAATTCCGCATGCGTGGAGAGCAGGAGGGGAGCAGCCCGGCCCTGCATCCCTCTGTCCCACTTGAGCAGGGGGTTGGACTAGAAGATCTCTAAAGGTCCCTTCCAGCTCTATTCTGATTGCTGATATGAAAGGCAAAAAGGAAGGTTTCCCCTGTCCAGACGTCTCCGACTTTAGGGAGTGGTGCTCATCTGTTTCTCGGCTGAGGGAGCCAGCGTTATCCAAAGGTGGTCATGTGACCAGTGTGACTATACACCAAGGAGCATGGAACACGGTTACCTTCCCACGGAAGTGGTACCTATTTATCTACTCACATTTGCATGCTGTTATAAACTGCTAGGTGGGCAGGAACTGGGGCAAGTAACAGGAACTCAACCTGTAGTGCGGCGCATAGGTCTCCAACCCAGATTATCAAGATTTCTCCTTAGTTCTAGGTTGCTTGATTAATTTCCATCGTTTCTTGTCTTTCCTTCTGGTGCTTTGGGAAATAGGTTGATTCCCCCTCCCTTCTTTGTGGCAGCCCCTCAAATATTAGAACATTGCTATCATGTCTCCCCTAAGTCCTTTGCACTAGACTAGACATACAGTGGGGCAAAAAAGTATTTAGTCAGCCACTAGTTGTGCAAGTTCTCCCACTTAAAAAAGATGAGAGAGGCCTGTAATTGTCATCATAGGTAGACCTCAACTATGAGAGACAAAATGAGAAAACAAATCCAGACAATCACATTGTCTGATTTGGAAAGAATTTATTTGCAAATTATGGTGGAAAATAAGTATGTGGTCAATATCAAAAGTTCATCTCAATACTTTGTTATATATCCTTTGTGGGCAATGACAGAGGTCAAACGTTTTCTGTAAGTCTTCACAAGGTTGGCACACACTGTTGCTGGTATGTTGGCCCATTCCTCCATGCAGATCTCCTCTAGAGCAGTGATGTTTTTGGGCTGTCGCTGGGCAACACAGACTTTTAACTCCCTCCAAAGGTTTTCTATGGAGTTGAGATCTGGAGACTGCCTAGGCCACTCCAGAACCTTGAAATACTTCTTACGAAGCCACTCCTTCGTTGCCCGGGCAGTGTGTTTGGGATCATTGCCATGCTGAAAGACCCAGCCATGTTTCATCTTCAATGTCCTTGCTGATAGAAGGAGGTTTGCACTCAAAATCTCACAATACATGGCCCCATTCATTCTTTCCTGTACACGGATCAGTCATCCTGGTCCCTTTGCAGAGAAACAGCCCCAAAGCATGATGTTGCCACCCCCATGCTTCACAGTAGGCATGGTGTTCTTTGGATGCAATTCAGCATTCTCTCTCCTCCAAACACGACAAGTTGTGTTTCTACCAAACAGTTCTACTTTGGTTTCATCTGACCATAGGACATTCTCCCAATCTTCTTCTGGATCATCCAAATGCTCTCTAGCAAACTTCAGACAGGCCCGGACATGTACTGGCTTAAGCAGGGGGACACGTCTGGCACTGCAGGATCTGAGTCCCTGGCGGCGTAGTGTGTTACTGATGGCTGCCTTTGTTACGTTGGTCCCAGCTCTCTGCAGGTCATTCACTAGGTCCCCCCCATGTGGTTCTGGGATTTTTGCTCACCGTTCTTATGATCATGTTGACCCCACGGGGTAAATCTTGCGTGGAGCCCCAGATCGAGGCCTCCAGATTATCAGCGGTCTTGTATGTCTTCCATTTTCTAATTATTGCTCCCACAGTTGATTTCTTCACACCAAGCTGCTTGTCTATTACAGATTCAGTCTTCCCAGCCTGGTGCAGGTCTACAATTTTGTTTCTGGTGTCCTTCGACAGCTCTTTGGTCTTCACCATAGTGGAGTTTGGAGTGTGACTATTTGAGGTTCTGGACAGGTGTCTTTTATACTGATAACAAGTTCAAACAGGTGGCATTAATACAAGTAATGAGTGGAGGACAGAGGAGCCTCTTAAAGAAGAAGTTACTGGTCTGTGAGAGCCAGAAATCTTGCTTGTTTGTAGGTGACCACATACTTATTTTCCACCACAATTTGCAAATAAATTCTTTCCAAATCAGACAATGTGATTGTCTGGATTTTTTTTCTCATTTTGTCTCTCATAGTTGAGGTCTACCTATGATGACAATTACAGGCTTCTCTCATCTTTTTATGTGGGAGAACTTGCACAATTGGTGGCTGACTAAATACTTTTTTGCCCCACTGTACCCAATTCCAACAACCGTTCTTCATATGTTTTAGCCTCCAGCCCCCTAATCCTCTTCGTTGCTTTTCCGCACCCTTTCCAGTTTCTCCGTAGTTCTAGGTTGCTTCTCTCCTTGATTAGTTTCCACCCATTGCTTCTTGTCCTGCCTTCAGGTGCTTTGGAAAATAGCTTGATTCCCTCTTCTATATCTCAGGGGCTGCCATAAAGAAGAGGGAATCAAGCTATTTTCCAAAGCACCTGAAGGCAAGACAAGAAGCAATGGGTGGAAACTAATCAAGGAGAGAAGCAACCTAGAACTACGGAGAAACTTCCTGACAGTGAGAACAATTAATCAGTGGAACAGCCTGCCTCCAGAAGCAGTAAAACTTCTGGAAGTTTTTAAGAAGAGACTGGACAGCCATTTGTCCAAAATGGTGTAGGGTTTCCTGCCTGAGCAGGGGGTTGGACTAGATGACCTCCAAGGTCCCTTCCCAATATTATTATTATTATTATTATTATCGATCATCGCTATTATTATTATTATTATTATTACTGTACATCTTTTTTATAATAAGGCGACCAAAATTAGATAAAACTTTCCAGCTGACAAGCTCAGCATCTTTAATCGTTGGGCCACTGTGCCCCTCCCATGCCAATATTACATACCCCTAATCTGGTACAGGGCAAACCTCTTCTCACAAGGTCGACGCACGTACCTCTTTCAAAGGAGTTTGGACCATTTCGGAAGGAGGCGATGAGCTGGGAGGGTCTGGGGATTCGATTCTAGGTCCTGCAGCTGAAAGCAAGACATTACAATAGGAAGAGGTCAACTTAAGTGGCTGGACACACAGCTGCACACAAGGCCTGTCATGTTGTGAACCACAGAAGCCTTGCAGAAGACATTTTTGAAAGCGTATACGGGTGAGAAATGGCCTCTTTTGCCCCCCCCCCTTCCCTTTCGTTTCCACTTTAGAAATTGCCAAGTGATTTTTTCCCTTTCTTACTTATCCTTCTTTATGCCCATTTAATTACTTTTCAGAGTGGAAAAGGATGTCCCCTCTTTCTATAGAGGATGGGCCTGAAAGGTTTGACTGGGGTCTGCTCTGATCGAGGAGTTCTGCTCTTGCCAAGATTATGGCAAGTCTTACAGAAAATACCGATCGAATGAGGAAAAAAAATATATCTAAAGCCAGGGTGTCAAACTCAATTTCACTGAGGGCCGCATCAGCATTGTGGTTGCCCTCGGGGGTGTGTGTGTGTGTGTGTGTGGCCAGGATGGGTGCAGCCTACTGGGTGGGCATGGATGGAGTGGGTGTGGCCTACTGGGTGGGTGGGGCCAGCTCTACATCATTTGTGTCAAGGGGGCCTGTGGGGGCCTGGGCAGGAGTGGGACAGATCTGAGGGTCTCTGGCAGAAGGGGGTGGGACCGGGGCAAGCGCCAAGGCATGGTCCATTTCTTCATTCCTCACAAAGGATGACACCTCCCCAGCATGCACCCAGGGGGCGGGGCCAACACCGCAGGGGCTGGTTCCTTGCTGTTTCCAGATGGCCTTCTGGAGCTAAGACTGAATGCGTTTCAGCATAGATGGCCACCACAAAATTGTACATTGGCTCCCGGCCGGCCTGGGCCAGGGCCAAGGCAGTGGGGGCCGTTCCCTCACTGATTCCAGGATGGCTTCGCGGGCCACATGAAACCACTTTGTGGGCCGCATCCGGCCCCCGGGCCTTGTGTTTGACATGTCTGATCTGAAGGGACAGTTTTGATCCAAATCACGCTTCTGCTAAACCAGCATTTCTAACTTTGACAGCCATATGATGTGTGGACTTTAACTATTGTAAATGTGTGAGGGTTTCTTAAGCACCTGAATTTTGATCATGGGACAGTAGAGATGCTGTGACAGTCATAACTGTGAGGATCAGTCACAAATCCTTTTTTTTAGTTTCGCTCAAATTTGAATGGTTGCTAAATAAATGGGCGTGTGTCCCAAGACTACCTGTAGGTAACCACTTTACAATAAAGGTAGTACTTGTACTGCACCTTATAGAACAGTGGTTCTCAACCTTTTTAATGCCGCGACCCCCAACCGGTTGTAAGTCAAGGACTACTCAACCGGTCGTAAGTCGAGGATTACTCAACTGGTGCCGCATTGTTTGCAGAATGGGACTTTTGGCAGGCTCAGCAGGGCAGAGACAGCCTGGACAATTCCTATTGGCTTTTGAAAGCCAATAGAATTAGACTCTATTCAAGAGAGTCTATTCTATTGGCTTTCAAAAGCCAACAGAATAAAAGGGAGTAGCACAGCTAAGGAAAAGGGGGGAAAAAATGGTGGACTGCGTTGTTTGGCGACCCCCGTGAAATGGTCATTCGACCCCAAATGGTGTCCCAACCCACAGGTCGAGAACCACCGTTATAGAACCTATTAACAATATATAGCTAGTTACTTCAAGTAGAATTCATCAGTAAAAGGTATAAAAGCCAGAGAAATCTGTCCCTAATGCCAAACCACAAGCCACAAATTCCCAATGTGCCCCACAGGCAGCTAAGACCCTTCCAGGACAGGAATGGTCTGGTCCCATATGTCTATGAAGATTCTGAGTTATGGTTGTCCCCCAAAGGTGCTTTTTCGTGAGGCAACTGGACTTTCTTGTTTTTCTTTGAAGACGTTTCGAGTCTCATCCAAGAAGCTTCTTCAACTCTGACTGGATGGTGGGGGGAATCGAAGGATTTATACTCCTTGCAGATAGCTGGTCATTGGCATCCTTTTAGAGCAGGGGGGTCTTCAAACTTGGCCCTTTTATGACCTGTGGACTTCAACTCCCAGAATTCCTCAGCCAGGCACATCGGCTGAGGAATTCTGGGATTTGAAGTCCACAAGTCAAAAAAGGGCCAAGTCTGAAGACCCCTGTTTTAGAGCGTCATTGAGGCCACCTGGGGGTTTATCTGTGTCCTCAGGGTCACCTGAGTGGTGCAAATGGTTGTGGAGCATTCTTGGAACTGCTGAAAAGGACTGTTGTAAGAGATAGATCAGTGATGGTGAACCTTTTAGAGGCCGAGTGCCCAAACCACAACCCCAAACCCACTTAATTATTGCAAAGTGCCAGGGCATTGTGGTGCCCTCAGGGGGGGTATGGGGTGTGGCCCACTGAGTGGGTGTGGCTGGGGTGGGCATGGCCACCTCGATGCTGCTCATGGGGGGGACGCCTTTGGAGGCCGGGCAGGATTGGGGGAGATCCAGGGGTCTCTGGCAGGTGGGGCAGTGGGCAGGGTTGGGGGAGATCCAGGGGGTCTCTGGTGGGTGGGGCGGTGGGCAGGAGGCCCAGCATAGATGGGGGAGGCATGCAATTCTAGCTGGGACTGGGGGGCCATGACACCGATGGGGATCCGGCTTTCCCTGCTTGGGGTGGCCTTTGGCTTGCTGGGTGTGGGCCTGCTCTACCATTTCTACTTGAGCTCGCTAGCTGGCCGCTTCGCCTCCTTTGTGCTGGGTGCGGCTGCTGGCCTGGGTGGCAGCAGCAGCCTAATGGACCTGCACAAGCTGCTGGCAGCGGCGGCACGTGTGGCCACAGAGAGGGCTCTGAGTGCCGCCTCTGGCACGCATGCCATAGGTTCGCCACCACTGAGATAGATGATGTCGTATCCCTCAATTTCGTTCAATTTTGACACAGAGGACCTCTTTGACCCCCTCTTTCAAGCCAGCGGTCCTTTCTGTCCAAAATGTGGTCTTTGTCTTTTAAAGGCAGATGGACTACTGTCTTGATGGGTTTGTTCTCCTATGTCTGCAAGGACTTTAAATCCTTCCATTCCCCACCGTCCCATCAAAGCTGAAGAAGCTTCTTGGATGAAAAGCCAAACATCTACAAAGAAAGTCCAGTTGCCTCTTGAAATAGCACCTTTGGGTCTGGCCCCATAATCCTGGCTCTGGCCACTTGTCCGAAATACAACAATGTGTCCTACACAGCTCCACCGTGAAGACTGATCAGAAACTGTCCATAATGAAGGAAGGGGTAGGAAGACTGTTATTGAAATATGCTTCCATTATTTTTTTTATTTGTTTTAATTGGTTTTTTTTTAATGGATTGCAACCTGCCATGAGGTCTTCTCCTCTATCGATGTTTTTTTAACCCAGGCAACTCTTAAATGTATGGACTTCAGCTCCCAGAATTCCCCTGGGGAAAGTTGAAGTCCACACATTTTTAAAGCTGCTGAGATTGTACTAAGCTGTTCTCTTATAGCCGTGACAAACATTATTCCTTCAGAATTCAGCTACAACCGATTTGGTGATTCCCCCTAGCCCAGGGATAGGCCACCTTGGCTCTTTTATGACTCGTGGACTTCAACTCCCAGAATTCCTGAGCCAGCTTGGCTCAGCTTGGAAACCTCTCCCTTTCCCCTCAGCATGGCTGGCTCAGGAATTCTGGGAGTTGGAGTCCACGAGTCATAAAAGAGCCAAGTTTGAAGACCCTTGTCCTAGACAGTCACTTCTCTGAAATGATATAGGGCAGGGTTAGGCAACCTTGGCTCTTTTATGACTCGTGGACTTCAACTCCCAAATTCCTGAGCCAGCATGGCTCAGCTTGGAAACCTCTCCCTTTGCCCTCAGCGTGGCTGGCTCAGGAATTGTGGGAGTTGAAGTCCACGAGTCATAAAAGAGCCAAGGTTGCCTACCCCTGCCCTATTGCATTTATCGAAATTTGCTTTCCAGGAAACTGATCAAGGTGCAAAAAATCTGCCCTCAGTTTAAGCATCCCATAAAATGCAGAAAGGATTTGGTGTTTGCTCATTCCTAGGGCATTCTTACCCGGCATACTGATCTCCACTTCAATGTTTTCTGTCTTCACGGCTTCTAAGTGTTCCTCCTCAGTGTTTTCTGTCTTCACGACTACTAAGGGCTCCTTCTCGGCGTTTTTTCTCTTCACAGCTTCTAAGGGCTCCTTCTTGGCGTTTTCTCTCTTCATGGTTACTAAGGGCTCCTTCTCAGCACGTTTGGAATTGGTGGGACCTTCCTTTGGTGGCTCCTGAAACAGGGAAGACAAGGCCTACTCGGATCAACAGGATTCAACGTGCCCAAAAAGCAAGAATCTCAGTAGGGCTGGTTGTCTGGTTCTCACGAAGGTTATTGGGAGATTATTACAAATGAGCTACATAATACTACGCTCACAATTCTTGCTCAGTATTTTTAATATCACTGGGTTTGCCCTGCAGAAAATGCTGTGCCAATGCATTTTCTCTCTGGAATTAAGCTCGCGAAATTTACATTGCTCTGCACAAAATAAAAAGTGAAAATATTAGCAGGGCAATAGCCCTTAAGACTTATATACCGCTTCACGGTGCTTCACAGCCCTCTCTAAGCGGTGTTACAGAGTCAGCATATTTGCCCTCAATGATCTGGGTCCTCATTTTACCGACGTCGGAAGGACGGACGGCTGAATCGAGCTGGCGAGACTCGAACTGCCGAACTGCTGGCAGTCAGCAGAAGTAGCCCACAGTGTTGCCTTTTAACCACTACGCCACCACAGCATAAGACTCTTTGTCCACGTCATCCTCGACTTACGACCACAACGGAGCCCAAAATGTCCATTAACTAAGCAAGGCAGTTTTTAAGTTGAGTTGTGCCTTCTTTTGCAATCTTTTTTTGCCACCGTTGTTAAAGAAGTCTCTGCAGTTGCTAAGTGAAACATGATGTCATTAAGTGAATCTGGCTTTCCCCATTGACTTTACTCATCGGATGCTGGCTGGGAAGTTTAAAAATGGGGATCACGTGACTCCGGGACACCGCAATACATGTCAGTGCCCAAATTTTGATCACAAGATGCTGCAACAGTTGTAAGTGTGAAAATCGGTCATAAGTCATTTATTTTCAGGGCCATTGTAGCTTGTTTCACTAAACCAGGATCTTCAAACTTGGCCCTTTTATGACTTGTGGACTGCAACTCCCAGAATTCCTCAGCCAGCGTGCCTGGCTGAGGAATTCTGGGAGTTGAAGTCCACAAGTCATAAAAGGGTCAAGTTTAAAGACCCCTGCTCTACATTTAGGCAAGAAAACCCAAATGCAGGGGTATAGTATAGGTTAGGGGTAGGCCACCTTGGCTCTTTTATGACTCGTGGTCTTCAACTCCCAGAATTCCTGAGCCACCCATGGTGAGGGGAAAGGGAAAGGTTTCCAAGCTGAGCCATGCTGGCTCAGGAATTCTGGGAGTTGAAGTCCACCAGTCATAAAAGGACTAAGTTTGAAGACCCCTGGTATAGGTGATACCTGGCGTTTTTATGACTTGTGGACTTTAACTCCCAGAATTCCTGAGCCAGCATGGCTCAGCTTGGAAACCTGTCCCTTTCCCCTCAGCGTGGCTGGCTCAGGAATTCTGGGAGTTGAAGCCCACGAATCATAAAAGAGCCAAGGTTGCCTACCCCTGACCTATACTATATCCCTGCATTTGGTTTTTCTTGCCTAAATGTAGAGCAGGGGTCTTCAAACTTGACCCTTTTATGACTTGTGGACTTCAACTCCCAGAATTCCTCAGCCTTCTGGGAGCTGAAGTCCACAAATCATAAAAGGGTCAGGTTTGAAGACCCCTGCACTAAACAAATGATTGTAATTTGAGGACAGTTGGCACAGGTAGGATAATTTCACCATTAGTGGTTAAATGGGAACGAAATCAGCTTTCAGCCAGTCAATTAATACAGGTAGTCCTCAACGTATGTCGGTAATTTCCATTGCTAAGCAGAGTGGTTACTGAGTTGTGCCCAATTTAACCCCTATTTCATCATGGTTGTTAAGTGAATCACTGCAGAATCATGCAGTCATTAAGTGAATCTAGCCTTCTCTATTGACTTTACTAGTTGAAGCTGACTGAGGTCACACATGGTGATCACGTGACCTAAGGACACTGGGTAACTCTTGTAAATAAATGCTGGTTGACGAGTTCCCAAATTTTGGCTGTGTAACCATGAAAATAGTAAAGCTCATAAGTGCTAGCACCAGTTGTAAATCATTTTTTTCAATGTCATTGCAACTTCGAACAGACACAAAACAAATGGTTGTGAGTCAAGGAACATCTGTAGTAGCACCATGTTTATTATTATTATTATTATTATTATTATTATATTAACTACATTAAATGACAATCATGACTGCAACTGAAAGAAAAGGAAAAAAGACTTGGAAAGTGATGACACCAACAGAACTTCAGAAATATTGATGGTAGTAGTGCTTAAAATGCTCACAATCAACAAAACTCAAAATACAGGTAGCCTACAACTTACAACAGTTAATTTAGTGACTACGTTACAACGGCCCGGAAAAAGGTGAGTTATAACCGTTTTCACACTTACGACGGTTGTAGCATCCCCATGGTCACATGATCAAAATTCAGAGGCTTGACCACTGACTCATGTTTATGACGGTTGCAGTGTCCCCGGGGCCAGGTGATCCCTTTTGCGATCTTCTGACAAGCAAAGTCAATGGGGAAGGCAGACTCATTTAACAACATAGCACAGAAGTGTTGCTTGAGCAGGGTCTATAAGATTATCTGGGACACTACACATCCTCTTCACAGCCTGTTTTCCTTGCTACCTTCTGGGAGGAGGGGGCTTTGTGATATCCACTGCAGAACATCCAGATTCAGCCATAGTTTCATTTCATTAGCCTTGTGAACTCTCAAGCTTCCTCCTTCCGTTATATATTCAAGATGGACAGCGTTTAATATTTATTTGTTACGTATATGTAGGGGTATAGGTCTATACATAGATTGTTCATAGTATGTTTTAGGTGTGCGTCGTGTATGTGTTTCACTTTGAGAGCGGGCAACTAAATTTCATTTTTGATGTGTGCCGTTGTGCCCTCAGTAAAAAAATGACAATAAAGGTTATCTTATCTTATCTTATCAACCACATTACTAACCTAACAAATGCAATGATTCACTTAACAGCTATGGCAAGAAAAGTGGTAAAATGGAGCACAAATGTTTCACTTAGTAACATAAACATTGGGATCGATTGTGGTCATAACTCGAGGATTACCTGTAGACTGAACTATATCATTGCCAGTTAAGTATTATAAGTGTTTCTAGCATTGAGGTCCGTTTTGAGTCATGGAAACACCAAGGTTGATATCATCAAATCATACCTGACGTGCTTCGGATCTGGTCCCTTGCTGACTCCGCAGGAAGTCCTCCACCAGGGCCACCGCCTGGGAACACGTGTCCGGCCTCCTGGGTTGAATCCAGCTCCGCAGCTCCGGTGGGAGGCTGGCCAGGAACTGCTCCAGGATCAGCAGCTCCAAGACCTGCTCTTTGGTGTGTCTCTCTGGCTTCAGCCACTGGTGGCAAAGCTCTTTGATTTGCTTGTAAACTATCTGAGGATCTCCCACCTCCTGGCAGCAGAACTGCCTGAAGCGCTGACGCTGGGCCTCCGTTTTCACGGCTTCTCCTTTCAAGATGGCGTCCTTCACCTTCTCATAGTTGTCCCGTTCTCTGATTTCCAGCTTCTGAAAGGCCTCTTTGGCTTCTCCACAAAGGGCTGGCAGGAGATGGGCTACCCACTCTCCTCTGGGCCATCGGCACGCATGGGCCACCTGCTCGAAGGAGGCCAGGAAGACCTTGGGGTCTTCCCAGGGAGAGGCCTCCGACGTCTGGGACTTGCCGTCTCCTGGTTGAACCTCTCCTGGTTGAACTTCTCCTGGTTGAACCCCTTCCAGCGTCTTGAGGAACTGCTGCCATTGCATTTCCCAGCGCTCCTCCATCCCAACGAATGGGGTCCTCTCGCTCCTCTCAAATTTGCTTGTTCAAAATGTCGAGCTGCAAAAACTCAACTCCTCGATTCTCGTCTACTTCTGAAGCTCCCCTCTTATTCACTTTCTCTTCAGATGACCTTCGTAGATCTAAAATTTAGAGCATTTTCAAATTAGATCGTTTTCACCGAAACATCATAAGGCGATGCAGTGTTTTCCATGTCCTCTCGTATTCTGAAATTATCACTTAATAAAGTGAGAAAGAGCAGCTACTTGACCATTTTGTTCTCCTTGCTGTGTTGTGTTAAACTGAGGTCTTTGGTCCTTTCCAATCCATTCCCCAATCTATCTGAAAGGAGCCTTACCAGTAAGCCAGAAATGTCAAACACAAGGCCCGGGGGGGGGGGGGTGAAGTGGTTTCATGTGGCCCGCGAAGGCATCCTGGAAACAGTGAGGGAACGGCCCCTGCTGCCTTGGCCCAGGCCGGCCGGGAGCCAATGTACCACCCTGGCCATCCCCCCCCCCCGAGGGCAACCGCAATGCTGATGTGGCCCTCAATGAAATTGAGTTTGACACCCTTGCAGTAAGCTAACAAGCCCCATCCGGTTATACCACAAAATATGGGTAGAATAAAAAAGAATAATCAAAGGAAGCCTTTAAAAACATTCAGCACTTTAAAGACTAGGACACTATGAAGATTCTCAATCATCCAGTCATGGTTGTCCCAAAAGGCAACTAGACATTCTTGGGGGTTTTTTTTCCGCTTTTCTTTTGAAAACGTTTCGCTTCTCATCCAAGAAGGAATTAAAGAAGCTTCTTAGATGAGGAGCCAAATATTTTCAAAGAAAAAAAAACAAAAACAAAGTCCAGTTGCCTTTTGGAGAAAAGCACTTTTGGGACTTTTAAAGGCTACTACATTATTCTTCTGAGTCCTTGCTGCCCTAAGAGCTGATGATGTTACCTAATCAGGTAATGAGACGTTGGAAAGCAAACAACCACCTCAGAGAGCATTAAGGACCCCGTAGTTTAGGGGTTTTCAAACTTGGCCCTTATACGACTTGTGGACTTCAACTCCCAGAATTCCTCAGCCTGGCTGAGGAATTCTGGGAGTTGAAGTCCACAAATTGTAAAAGGGCCAAGTTTGAAGACCCCTGCAGGTAGTTTAACCCGGAGTTAGGGGTGCTCTCTTCTATTGCAATGGATCTTACTTTTGCACATCAAAGTGGACCTACATTTTTACAGCTGAAATCATAGGATGCTGGCAGCGGATCCACTGGTGAAAGGAACAACAGCATTACCAGATTAAAACCTCTTTCTCTGCCTCTTTATTCGGGGCCAGCGGGCACAAGGGAAGTGCAAACCGGCCTGTCCCCTTCTCCTCTCCCAAACGGATTAAGCCGGAACCAGCGCATTCGCCGCCTCCCGCCTCCCCCCACCCCCAGGCAGGAGCTCGGTGCCGGCCCTGCAAAGGCGGCCACCCGCAGGAGAGACGGACAGAAAATGGGGGGGGGAGATCGCCCCTTCCTCCTTTGCTCCCCAGAACCCCGTCTTTCCCCGGCCCGCCAAGCCTCCGGCCTGCACCGTTGCGCTGGAAAGGCGAGCGAGGCGCGCAGCTCAAGGCTCTGGTGTGCAATGCAATGCAACGCAACCCGCCCAGGCTCCTTTGGCTCCGAGGACGATCCCGGACGAGGGGGCTGGGTGGGAGCGCGGGATCCCCGAGGCGGAGGCGTCACGCTGCTCTGCCGCAGCTCGGGAGCAACCCGCCGCCTTCCCCGCGCAGGATTGCAAGGTTGGAGGCCGCCCTGCTCTACCCGCCCAACAACTCCGGCCCGTACCCGCGCGGCTCCTCTCCTCCCCGGCGCTGTCCGCTGGGCTTGCGATCCCTGGAGGCCCCACGAGACTCACGGCCGAAACTGCGCTCACCAATCTCCGCCTCGCTTCGCCCTGACGCTCCGCCGCTGAATCGGCGGAAGGAAACACGCGGGCGCCCCCTCCCGCCCGGCCGCGGCTCTGCCTCCTTCCCCTCAGCTCTCTAGGGCCGGACGGGCGACGGAGGTTATCCGAATCAGAATAAGAGCTGGAAGGGACCTTGAAGGTCTTCTAGTCCAGCCCCCTGCTCAAACAGGAAACCCTATCCCATTTCAGACATCTATCTATCTATCTATCTATCTATCTATCTATCTATCTATCTATCTATCTATCTATCTATCTATCTATCTATCTATCTATCTATCTAGATACAGATGGATGGATGGATGGATGGATGGAAGGATGGACAGATAGATATAGTCAAAGCTATTTTCTAAATAGTCAAGCTATTTTTCAAAGCGCCTGAAGGCAGGACAATAAGCAACGGATGGAAACTAATCAAGGAGAGAAGCAACCTAGAACTAAGGAGAAACTTCCTGACAGAACAATTAACCAGTGGAACAACCTGCCTCCAGAAGCGGTGAATGCTCCAACACTGGAAGTTTTTAAGAAGAGACTGGGCAGCCATTTCTCCGAAATGGTATAGGGTTTCTTGCCTGAGCAGGGGGTTGGATTAGATGACCTCCAAGGTCCCTTCCATCATCATCATCATTATCTGCAGAAATCCATTCAAGCCAGGATCTTTCAAAATCCCTTTCAGCAAAACCTGATAGCTAACAATAGCAGAGTGATAGGATTAGAAGAGCAACTCCTCACCCATCAGCCACACACCCCAGGAAAGGGCATGTCCTCTGTGTGTGTGTGTGTGTGAGAGAGAGAGAGAGGGAGGGAGAGAGAGAGAGAGAGAGAGAGAGAGAGAGAGATTTTGTCATTGGCACACATTAAAAATGAAATTTAGTTGCTTGCTAAAGTGGTTGGGTAGTTAGGTAATAAACAGGTTGGGAAAGCTAGATGGACAACATAAAGAATACTTGGACTCTTGTCCAAAACTTGTAGTAATGGAGCACCCACAACTTCTGGAGGCAAGTTGTTTCACTGATTAATTCTTTCAGGTCTGTTGCTCAGATTGCAGATGATCTTCTGCAAGGGTTAAATAACCCAATAATAGACTACGCCCATTTGGCATACCTGGGTACAAATTAGCAGCTATGTTGGGATATTGCCTGAAAAAAACCCACTTAGGGTTAGATTCATTTAGAGTCTCTAAATCAGGGGTCCCCAACCCCTGGTCCCCAGCTGTTACACAAAGGTGCTCTCAGGTTCAGCTTATGGTCACTCACACACACACACACACACACACACTCACAGGCCTGGAAAACTGCCACACTCAATCCCAAATCAACTGAACACTGAGGCACAAATGGTTCTTTAAAATACACAGAGGCCCAGTGCATTTAGAATAAGAGCCAACTTTTATTGATATATTTTTGTTCTTGAACACACACAGAGACACACTTACCAGCGTCCACTACTAGACTGCCAGGCACTAGTCAGAGGAAGGGAAGCTGCCAAGTCTGGGATCCAAAAGCAACTCAAAAAAACTGGGCAGGCTTCAGGACCTCTTTTTATCCCAGAATTGGTGGGGAGGGGCTTCCCATGCAGCTGCTTTGCTGGTCAGACTTGGGGAGGGGCTTCCCATGTGCTCCCTTTTGTTCCCTTAACAACTTGGTTCCTTTCCCTGGCTTTTCTCCACCCTGCTTACAGGCCTTACTAGGCTTTGGCCTAGTCTCACACATTTCTTCCCTTGGCATCAGGAGATGCCACAAAATGGGGCCCGCTCATCACCCATTCAGAACATCAACAGGCTTTTGTATTCATTCTTGCCGGTAGGTTAGTAGCCATCCAGTTGGTATGGAGGTACAGTACTTCAGGAAGACAAATTTAACACACAGAAATAACATTTTGGGAAAGCAGATCTAATACACTGAAAGACGGAGGAAATTCATACAAAGGCAAATTATTCAAACGGAAACATTGGAACAATTTTCCTCCTCCAGGATCCCAAATCAGGTAACCAAGACACGAGCCAAAACCAATTCCACCGCTCCGGATCTTGGGAGATGTGAATGGCTATAGTTTTGAACTTGGCTAGTCTTGCTTCAGTGTAATTGTCATTGTTGTGAGGGAAGTTAGCCCAGAGAAGGAAATATTAAAAGGGCAGAAAAATATATTTTTCCTCCAAAGGATTTTTTAAAACCAAACCTGGCCCCAAATCTATCTCTCTGCCCCAAGCAAGAGCTAGCCCCATACAAATGCAGATGTAAAACCATCAGAAAGTTGGAGCCAGAGCACTCAAGAAGACAAAGAGAAAATCTGCATGCCCCACCCAAACTCTAGGAGTCATTAGCCCCATCACCTGGGAAGCAGGATATGATAATATGATTAAACCACAGATATCAAGGCCTATACCAGTGGTTCTCAACCTTTTTAATGCCGCGACCCCCAACCAGTCATAAGTCAAGAACTACTCAACTGGTCGTAAGTCGAGGACTACTCAACTGGTGCAGCACCGTTTGCAGAATGGGACTTTTGGTGGGCTCAGCAGGGCAGAGACAGCCTGGACAATTCCTATTGGCTTTTGAAAGCCAATAGAATTAGACTCTATTCAAGAGTCTATTCTATTGGCTTTCAAAAGCCAGTAGAATAAAAGGGAGTAGCACAGCTAAGGAAAAGGGGGAAAAAATGGCGGACTGCGTTGTTTGGCGACCCCCGTGAAATGGTCGTTCGACCCCAAATGGGATCCCGACCCACAGGTTGAGAACCACTGGCCTAGACAAACACTCAGAAATAGCCTCAAGGTTCATGGCACAGGAACAGGAAACTATTCCAAACAAGGCTAGAGGGGATATAAAAACCTACTGCCCATGTGCTCAACTCCTCTTTCCTCTCCTCTGCTCTTTCTTGCAAGGACCATCTTCCTGCTTCTTCAATAAACTGTAACCTTCTTCCCAAAGCAGTCGCCATGTTGCTTATTTATCCCCGGCTTGGATGAACCAGGATGAAGACTTACTTCTGACAGTTGGTTAGGTTAAAACAATAAAGACTTTGAAAGGATTCAGTCTTGACCCGCCCTTAATAGTACATAATCAATAGCCACACAATTTTGGATGACTGCGGTCCTGATGTCTGGCATTTCTTTGGTCAGAGCTTCAATGAGGGGAGATGTGGGGTTGATACTTTTAACTAGGATGCATGTCACTTTTCTTAGATCCACCATGTCTGGAGAGGATCCAAAGGGAAAGAACATTCCCGGCCACAAGTCATAAGCAGTAGCTATCTCTTCTAGGCTTGAGAGTACTTCACAAAGAAATAGCTGGATGTGACCTCCCCGAATATCAAAAGTTCCCTTACACAAAAAGCTGAGTTGTTCGTAAGTTGCTTGTGCCAATTCTACAAACACTGTTGTTATAACTGTGCTGCGGGTCTTCTAGGCCAGTGGTTCTCAACCTGTGGGTCGGGACCCCATTTGGGGTCGAACGACCATTTCACGGGGTCGCCAAACAAGGCTGTCCGCCATTTTTCCCCCTTTTCTTTGGCCAGGCCCCTGGCACCCGGTGATGTATAAGTGGTTGGGGGTCACCACAACATGGGGAACTGTATTATGGGGTCGCGGCATTAGAAAGATTGAGAACCACTGTTCTAGGCATTGATTGTCCCATGAGATGTACTTTGAAAAGAATGTAGGCCTGTAGGTCTTCCTGTCTTGGATCCTGTGGATAAAACTGAGAAGGGGAAAAAATGGGGGAGGGAGGAACACGCCTCGGTTTGTGTCCATGTACACCTGTGGATTAATAATAATAATAATAATAATAATGTTGGAAGGGACTTTGGAGGTCATCTAGTCCAGGACTTTTCAACCAGTGGTACGGATACCATCTGTGGTACATTGGCACCTGGCAGGTGGTACACAACCATCCTAGAAAAGTGGTAGTGGAGGGGAATGAGCTGAACCGGTGGCAGCACTGCACAAGCCTGAGCGAGAGACGGCTGGAGCTGCAGGGCTGTCAGGGCTCAGCGGAAGCGCCAGGATCAGTGCCGCTTTCCAGCTGATTGGCGCTTCTTCAGGGCTGTCAGGGCTCAGTGGAAGCGCCAGGATCAGTGCCAGGATCAGCGCCAGGCTCCAGCTGGAGCTTGGCGCTGATCCCGGTGCTTCTGCTGAGCCCTGAAGAAGCACCAATCAGCTAGAAAGCAGCACTGATCTGCTGAGCCCAGAAGCTTCTGCTGAGCCCAGAAGTGCCAATCAACTGGAATGTTGCAGCCTCTCCAGGGTCCTGTGATTTACATTCAGATGCTTGGCAAGTGATTCATATTTATGACAGTCACAGTATCCCAGGGTCATATGAAGTGACCAAAACCTGCTGCAACCACCCAGCAGACGGAGGGAATAAAAACCAAACACCTTCCCACCCCACCCTCACTGCCAATCCATGCTCACAACAATGAAAACCTCAGACAAGAGGAAGAGTGCCACCAAGCGGGCAAGCAGATGTCTTGCTCAGCTGTGGCTTGGGAGGCACTTTTTTCAGTGCCATTGTAACTTTGTACAGTCACTAAGTGAACTGTTGTAAGTCGAGGATTACCTGTACTTTATCACTTTTTTCCTTTTTTTTTCTTTTGGTCAAGTTTTTGACACCTTGCTAGGCGACTGGTGGTACTCGGATATTGCTGTATCCTAAAAGTGGTACAATGGGTGAAAAGGTTGAAAAGCCCTGCTCTAGAAACAGCCTTAGGTTTGGCAATTTCTGCGAAGAGATTCTGGACTCCCAATCAGTGCATCCTCCCCTGGTCTCCTAGTGAACATGGGAAACCAAACACGATTTCATAGGGGCTGTGTCCAGCTGACCTGGAGATGGAGCCCCTAAAAGCTGCTAGAATGGCTGGCAAAAAGTCTGCCCATGTATGTGGTTATTGGAGACAAGAGTTTCTTTATTCCCAATTGTGGGGTAAAGGCTTCAAAGAGTCGGGTAACACAAGATGTGTGCTCTTTTTTCTTGAAATTTGGAATGGCAGGCCCCAACAACAAAAGACCCGTGGGGGCAATAACCTTGCAGTGGCATTTGCAATTTTATTGCACACGGAGAAAGCTTCCACCCATTCAGAAAAGGCCTCAATGTAATTCAGGAAAATGGTGTCCCACGTACCGATCTGTCTTTGCCCATAGAATGGGAGTTGCAACTTGGGAATAGTTCCTGTTTTGGCAAATTAGCAAAAATGTGTTGGCCTCCTTGCCACTGATTGGACCACATTACAGTTTGCAGCAAAATTGTCCACTGTGGACAATATGCTTGCTTAACAATAGCAATAGCACTTAAAGACTTATATACTGCCTCACAGTGCTTTACGGCCCTCTCCAAGTGATTTACAGAGTCAGCATACTGATCCCCAACAATCGGGGTCTTCATTTTACCGACCTCGGAAAGATGGAAGGCTGAGACAACCTTGAGCTGGTCAGGATTGAACTCCTGGCTGTGAGCAGTTAGCCTGCAATAGTGCATTCTAACCACTGCACCACCACGGCTCCAGTCATAAAATTTGCTTAATGACTGCCACAATAAATGTCATAAAATCAGGCTGGTGATGTGATGACCCATTTAACCAGCGGCACAACTTACGACCTTGATTCCAGGCTTAATTACGGTTGCAAGTCAAGGACTAACTGTAGTCTCCTGGGTTTTGAGCTGAGTTGGGCTGGACTACAAGGGGCTCCTGTCACCCCACTCCGAGCAGACTTTCTGCCACCGATACTCCGGCTCCTTTTGTATCACTGTCACATTTTCTCTACTCACTATTGCGCAAACCATAAATAAATGCCGGTTGTCAAATGGGGAGGGGAGTGCGAAGTCATCAAGTGTGAAACCAGGTCGTAAGTTACCTTTTTTTCCAGCACCGTTGTAACTTTGAATGGTTATTAAACGCCTGGTCGTAAGTCAAGGACTCCCTGTTAACATAATAAGAGTCCTGATGGAAAACTCGACCCAGTCGAGCTGAACAGCCACAATAAAAATGACAAAAATCAATGCTGGGAATCCAGACAGTTTTCATTTCTGTTTATTTCCTACCTCATAAATGTCTATACAAATAGTATAAAATGAAAAGTTGCTTTTATTCAGCAAGGTGGTGGAGAAATACAAGGGATGTCCACAGAAACCTTCTGCACGCTTCGTGGCACAAAAGCGGGGCCAAATTTCTTACTTGATTTCACATAGTTGAATCTTTACTATCTGTATAGATTCTGTGTCAGGTGTCCCTCCAGCTCTGCTGCATAACTATTTCATTGAGAATATTTATAATAATGTATCTCTGGCATACGATTGTAGAAAAAACGGAGAAAAAGCCATCAAATCCAATCCCGCTTCTGTGCAGGAATCCGAGTTGAAATAGTTCATCGCAGATATTCTGCCAACCGCTACTGGGTCAAATCAATGAAAAGAGAATCCCCAACCATTCTGAATAGTTTAACAATTTATTCCCAATGCTATGATTTTTCTTTATAGGTAGAAGCGGCAATCTGTTCAACTTATCCCCTAGACCAGGGGTAGGCCACCTTGGCTCTTTTATGACTCGTGGACTTCAACTCCCAGAATTCCTGAGCCAGCATGGGGAAACAATGGCCCCTTCATGACTCGTGAACTTCAACTCCCAGAATTCCTGAGCCAGCCTGGCTCAGCTTGGAAACCTCTCCCTTTCCCCTCAGCATGCTGGCTCAGGAATTCTGGGAGTTGAAGTCCACGAGTCATAAAAGAGCCACGGTGGCCTACCCCTGCACTAGACCAGGGTCTCCAAACCTGGCAACTCTTAAGACTTATGGACTTCATCCCCCAGAAGTACTCAACTAGCCATGCTGGCTGGGGAATCCTGGGAATTGAAGTCCATAAGTCTTAGCAACTTTTAAGACTTGTGAACTTCAACTCCCAGAATTGGAAATGGGAGTTGAACTCCAGATATCTTAAAGCTGGCAAGTTTAGAGATCCCTATTCTAGACATTACTTACTAAGAATGTCCTAAGTGTGTCCATCGAGCATGATTTTTGTTTTTTTTTTCAAAGTCACTTTAGAATTCTTGCTCTGTAGAAGAAGTCTTTCCCACCTTGATAACATTGATATGGTCGTTTTCCAGGATGAATTCTTGAATGATGTTAAGGCTCTCTCGGGCATGGATTCTCTGATGCCTCTTCAAATTTCCTCTCTCGTTGAAGCATTTCTGGCAGTGAGAACACTTGTACGGCTTCTCTCCTGTGTGAATTCGCTGGTGTTTCTTCAGCGTTCCCATCTGATTGAAGCCCTTCCCGCACTGAGAACATTTGTACGGTCTTTCCCCGGTGTGGGTCCTTTGATGTCTCTTCAGGATTCCCGACAGGCTGAAACATTTTCCACACTGGGAACATTTGTAGGGTCTCTCTCGGGTATGAGTCCGTTGATGCCTCTTCAGGATTCCCGTCTCTCTGAAACATTTCCCACACTGAGTACATTTGTAGGTCTCCCCAGTATGAATCCTCTGGTGCATCTTCAAGCAGTTGGTGTGACTGAAGCATTTCCCACACTGGGAACATTTGTAGGGTCTCTCGCCAGTGTGAATCCTTTGGTGAGTCTTCAGATTTCCCGACTGATTGAAGCACTTCCCACAGTGGGAACATTTGTACGGCTTCTCCCCGGTGTGAATTTTCTGGTGCTGCTTCCAGTATTTTGCCTTGTTGAAGCCCTTCCCACAGTGGGAACACTCGTACCATTCCTCTTCAGGAGCGCACACCGGAAACCTGCTTAGTGAGTTTGTGTTCGTAAAGGTTTTCCCACATTCAGGAGAATTGTTGTGTGTTTCTCCGAGATGGTCACTTAGGTAAGCATTCAAGTTATTCCCTGTTCCATTCTCAGAGATTTCAACCCTTTGCTCACTTGTCATGTGTTTCTCCTCTTGATTCATGTTTGAAGTATGCTGGTAGCTGTCCTCAAATCTTTGAGGATGTTGCTCCAATTTCTCCGTAGAAGTTATTGGATTTAGTTCCACCTGGTAGAGGTATCTTCTATCGTACTGGGAGAACATGGACACTTTACCCTTGTTGGTCTTTTCTGTCACAGCAGTAGTAAGATCCTTTTCGAGTCTGTTGTGCGTATCCTCCATTTCTAGCGGTGGCTTCCATCTCTGCTGATTGGATTCACAACTTTCTTCTTCCATTTCAGCTTTTAATGATGGCAGATTCCCAGGGCTTATCACGGGGTCTCTCCTGCATGGCTCTTCTGCATCTTCTCCACCTTGAAAATTCTCCACTTTAACCCTATTCTCCCTTCTGTTACCTAGAAGAGCGAGAGAAAAATCTTTTAACTATGCCCCGAAGCTTTATGGACAGTTTCAAAAAAAAAAAAAAGTGCATTAAATCTCCTTTTATTTGCGATGAAGCATGCTTTGATTTTTTTTCTTCTGCTGACAAATTTTTATCAGTTTATCAAAGTATAAAATACAAAGGAAAATTAAAATAATGGGAAAGTCAGGGAGGGAAGGGGGAATAGGAAAAAATGTAAGAAAAAAGGGAAAAAGAAAAAAAGCCGTTGACTTTCGACTCTTTTTAGCACAGAATAAGGTGATAATATACAGCCTCACTTTTTTTTTACTTTTGCATAATAATATATACTGGTCATTTCTATAACAACAAATCTGTCTAACCAGCACAATCCAAAATCAAAGTTCCATTTTTTTTCCACCACAAGCACAAATTCCAGAAGCAGTTTCCAAGTAGAAGCAAAGTTTATTGTATTATTTTCTTTAATTAAAGCAGTCGATTTAGCCATCTCTGCTAACTCCATCAGCTTTTGTGGACAATCATCCATTGTAGGGAGAATGCTTGATTTTTTTTCCCCCTCACTGCCATCAAATGTCCCCCTTTATCTGAGTTTTGCAGTTTTTGAGAATATGAATGCCCCTAAGCCAGGGGTAGGCCACCTTGGCTCTTTTATGACTCGTGGACTTCAACTCCCAGAATTCCTGAGCCAGGCATGCTGAGGGGAAAGGGAGAGGTTTTCAAGCTGAGCCAGACAGACAGATAGACATGAATGGACGATAGAGATAGATAGATAGATAGATAGATAGATAGATAGATAGATAGATAGATAGATAGATAGATAGAGACACATATGAATGGACGATAGATAACAGATAGATATGAATGGACGATAGATAACAGATAGATAACAGATAGACAGACAGACAGAGACATGAATGGACGATAGATGACAGATGATAGATAGGCAGATAGACAGACAGACAGACAGACAGATAGATATGAATGGATGATAAATAACAGATAAATAGATATGAATGGACGATAGATAGATAGATAGATAGATATGAAAGGATGATAAAGACAGATAGATAGTTAAATAGATATGAATGGACGATAGATAGATAATAATAATAATAATAATAATAATAATAGTAGTAAAGTTGGAAGGGACCTTGGAGGTCATCTAGTCCAACCCCCTGCTCGGGCAGGAAACCCTACACCATTTCGGACAAATGGCTGTCCAGTCTCTTCTTAAAAACTTCCAGTGTTGGAGCATTTACTGCTTCTGGAGGCAAGCTGGTCCACTGATTAATTGTTCTCACTGTCAGGAAGTTTCTCCTTAGTTCTAGGTTGATTCTCTCCTTGATGAGTTTCCACCCGTTGCTTCTTGTCCTGCCTTCAGGTGCTTTGGAAAATAGCTTAATTCCCTCTTCTTTATGGCAGCCCCTGAGATATTGGAATACTGCTATCATGTCCCCCCTTGTCCTTCTCTTCGTTAAACTAGACATACCCAATTCTCGCAACCGTTCCTTATATGTTTTAGCCTCAAGTCCCCTAATCATCTTTGTTGCTCTTCTCTGTACTCTTTCTAGAGTCTCAACATTTTTTTTACATCGTGGTGACCAAAACTGGATGCAGTATTCCAAGTGTGGCCTTACCAAGGCATTGAAGAGTGGTATTAATACTTCGCGTGATCTTGATTCTATCCCTCTGTTAATGCAGCCTAGCACTGTGTTGCTATAGATAGATAGATAGATAGATAGATAGATAGATAGATAGATAGATAGATAGATAGATATGGATGATAGATATGAATGGACGATATAAATAGATATGAATGGACGATAGATATGAATGGAGGATAGGTAGGTAGGTAGGTAGATAGATAGATCTGTTTGAATGGCGACTCTTCCCAGTACTTTAATTTTGTTCAAGAACTAAGAATACATAAAAAAAATACCTAGATTGTGCTTCTTTTGAAGCAAGTGGTCAGGTTTAATCACTCCTTTCTGTTCTTCCAAACAATTAGAAGAGACCTTTTCCTGAAACCCCCCCCCCAGTTCACTACAGGAGAAATCATGTATCTATTTTCCTATCTGCAATAAGTACATAGAAATAAGCAAATAGGTGGGCTGACGTTTCCCAGACTTGCTGGACTGTATACGTACCGTCCTTACTTAAACAACCTATATTTCCATGTTCTTCCTGTAGGACCTGCCAGGCCACGTTCTGGTGGGCTGCGAGGGTCAGCCTCTGCTTAGCTGCCTGCAAACGCACATCTGTTTCTTTGAGGTCCATCAGCTCCTGCAAAGAGGAGAAGACACCACATCCTTCCCATCAGATCCTGTCACCAAAAACTCACAATAAATCTTCATTGCCAAAACCAGAACCGTTAATTGCAATACTATATTCACTCCACTGATCAATGTTTCCTGCAACAGGGTTAACCAGCCTATATCTCAGTGTAGGCAGTCCTTGCTTATCCACTGCTCATTTAGCAATCCCTCACAGTTTATGATGGTGCTACAAAAAGGAGATTTATGACTGCGGCTTAAACCTGGGGCCATCACAGCGTCCCTGCAGTCACGGGCTCAAGATCTGAGTGCTTGGTAACAGGCACGTATGTACGCAGTCCCCATTTTCAAGCTTCCCGGCTGATTTCCAACAAGCAAAGTCATTGGGGAAGCCAGCGGGACGTCGCAAGTCGCAATTACATGCCGTCAGATTTTCTGACCATAGCAGGAACTGACGTTGCAAATTAGGTGCGATCGTATGATATTTCACTTAACGGCTATGTTACTTAGTGATGGAGTTGTTGGTCCCAATTGTGATTGGTAAGTCAGAACTATCTGTATTGTTTTGGTGGCGTTAACAGCCCCAGATTTGATGGTATACACCAGTGATGGCGAACCTATGGCACACGTGCCAGAGGGGGCACTCAGAGCCCTCTCTGTGGGCACTTCTCTGAACTGCTGGTGGCGGGCTGCAGAGCCCCAGAGTGCGCCGGTCAAGGGGCCGGCAGGCTGTGGCTGCTGACGGACACTGTCGGCCCCCATGTGCTCGCTGGCCTCTGTGCGCGGGGGCCGATGGTGTCAGGCAGAAACTGCCCCGGCCCCTGCCTTGCCTTGCCCTGAGATAATGGCACCCCGACCCTGCCTCGCCTCACCCTGCAAGACGAGCTTCCTACCCACCACCCCACCTGCCAGAGACCCCCTGGATCTCCTCCAACCCTGCCCAGCCCCCACAGGTGTCCCTCTCCATGAGCAACATGGAGGTGACCACGCCCACCTTGGCCACACCCACCCAGTCTGCCATGACCACCACAGCCACGCCCATCCAGTGGGCCACGCCCACCTGGCAATAAATAAGTGGGTTTTGGGTTGCAGTTTGGGCACTCGGTCTCTAAAAGGTTCGCCATCACTGGTATACACTGGTGGTTTTTTTTGTTTTTTTTCCAGAAATTCCTCATCTGTTGTATTTTGGAGAGCAACTGCTCTGGAATCTTCCTGCCTGTTGCATCATCCCAGGCTGTGCATCTGAAGGAGACATTTCAACCAATCCCATGGGATTAATTGCAAATTGACTCGTAACTACTCTAAGTAACAATTGACTAAGCGGAATGCTAGAGAAGAATAAATACAGGTAGTCCCTGATTTACAACCATTCATTTGGTAACTGTTTGAAGTTACAATGGCACTGAAAAAAAGTGTCCTAGGACCATTTCTCACACTTACGACCATTGTAGCATCCCCCGTGGTCACATGATCAAAATTTGGACTCTTGGCAACCGAACTCATGAATCACCGCAGTTTCAAGTTGGTAACCTGGTTTTGTTAAGTGAATCTGGCTTCCCCATTGACTTTGCTGGTCAGGAAGTCACAAAAAGTGATCACGTGTGCCCCCCCCCAGACGCTGCAACGGTCATAAGTATGAACCAGTTGGCCAAACATCTGGATTTTGATCACATGATCGTGGGGATGCTACAAAGGTTGTAACTGCAGAAAAAGGGTCATAAGTCACTTTTTTCTGTGCCCTTGTAATTTTGAACGGTCACTAAATGAACTGTTGTAAGTTGAGGACTTCTTGTACAATTTATTCTCCACAAAATTATCACAGGTAGTCCTCAATTTATGACTGGTCAATGTTTAAAGTTTTGAGAGATCTATGGGGGGGGTATTTACGACTCGGAAGTTCCAACAGTTGCCCCTCCCCTGCAGTCATGTGACCAAACTTGGGATGCTCATCATCCAGGCTGCATTTATGGCTATTTATAGCATCCCATGGTCATATGACCTTGATTTACAATGCCTTTGCTGAAAACCGACATTTACTGACGGTTTTCTCCAAACCCCGGCCCATAGTAAACCATTGGTTCACCTAACATAGGGGTAGGCAACCTTGGCTCTTTTATAACTCGTGAACTTCAACTCTCAGAATTCCTGAGCCAGCCATGCTGAGGGGAAAGAGGTTTCCGACTGAGCCAGGCTGGCTCAGGACTTCTGGGAGTTGAAGTCCACGAGTCATAAAAGAGCCAAGGTGGCCTACCCCTGGCCTAACAATTATAGCGTTCGCTTAGCGGCTATGGATTTGCTTAACAACTGACACACAAAAAAAGTTGCAAAATAAGGCTGGCCCCATAACCGACCTGTTTTACGATTCACAAATTAGAACTGCGATGGGCAGTTATAACTCAAGGACTACCTGTATAACTTTGGGCTGCGTTTCTACATACAGGGGGCCCTTGACTTACAACACTTCATTTAGTGACCATTCAAAGTTATGGCGGCACTGAAAAAAGGAACTTACACCTGTTTTTTTTTCCCACACTCAATGACCGCCGCTGTATCCCCATGATCGTGTGGTCGAAATTCAGATGCTTGGCAACTGACATTTATAACGATTGCAAATGTCCTGGGGGGGGGGTTGTGTGATCACCATTTGTGACCTTCTGACAAGCAAAGTCAATGGGGAAGCCAGATTCAACCATGTTGCTAATTTAACAACCGCAGGGATTCAATTAACAGCGGGTGGCAAGAAAGGCCGTATGATGGGGCCAGCCTCCCTTAACAAGTGTCTCACTCATCAACAGAAATGTTGGGCTCCATTGCGGTCGTACGTCGAGGACTCTGCTTTCTTGAACTTCAAGGCCAGTTTGCGTATCATCCTGGGATTTATACGTTGCAGAAGACATTTCACCAAATCTGCAGAGATCAATTGGAAATAAACTCCCTGCTAACAGGACCAACGAATGGAATTCTAGTCAGAAATGTCGTAAATAGCATCATATTCAAACCTGGCCCAAAAACTATCCCCCCCACCCAGAGCAGGACCTACCTCTTTCAGCCCACCTTGGACCATTCCAGGTCCTTCCAGAGGAAGCAACGAGCTGATGTGAGTTGGGGATTTGGTTCCATGGCCTGCAGGTGATGGAAGGCAGACGTTAGCAGGGGAATTTGTATGTGGCTTCTAGTCTAAGTGGCTGGTGCGTAGCAGCCTAAAAGGCCTCTCCTTGCTGAGAGATTTTTGCAGACGCAATGTGAGATTTAAGAGGAAGAAGTGTAGGGGATTCTATGCCTAAGAATCAGAATAACCGAATTGGAAGGGATCCCCCGCAGGAGCTAAGGATGTGTCTTGTGTTCCAAGAGTGAGGCAATGCCTCTCCCCAAATCCCCATCAGTCAGTTTTCCTTGCATCCTCCTCCCATTAAGGAAAGCAATGGATTTTTTTTTAAATTAGTATTCCTACCAAGCTCTGGTTCAATTGTTTGAGAATTTAAATCCTTTTGAATTTATGAGGAAAACCAGGCAACGTATGGAGGAGCCGAGGGATTCATGGAGCTCTCTGCACTGTTCAAATAACTCAGCCAAATCAAGGAAAAAAAATTCAATAACTGGTACTTTGCGATGCAAATCAAAGGACTGGTAAACCGTATCTTCTAGTCCAGAGGTCACCAACCTTTGTCGGTTGGCGGAACGGAGGAAAAGGGAGGGGGAAGCATTTTACATGCATGCGCGCACATGCACGGGGCCGTGAGCATGCCCATGCCGCAAACGGGGCGGGGCTAATGCCTGCGTGATACTCACTGGCCCTGCCCTGTTCTTGCATGGTGCAGCGCTTTGTTTCTGCGCCCTGTGGTGCGTCGACGGCCGTTTTTGCGCCTCGCATTGCAGCGGCGGCCTGTTTTTGCGCCCTGAGGCACAGTGGAGGTGTTTTTGCACCTCATGGCCACAGCGCTACCACAAGTGAGGGGGTGTGCGCACACATGCATGCACACTGGCCAGCCTGTCCCGCGGCCTGGTGGCCAGAAGGCCACAGCCCACTACCGGGCTGCCACCCACAGGTTGGGGACCCCTGTTCTAGTCCAATTCTCATGGATCTGGACAAAGTGCATTTCTTTGAAAATCTTCTCTTCCAGAAGACAGAATCAAGCACTATTACAAGAGCTTTGAATGTAGGTTTTGGCTGCCCAGTTTTAAAAGACTCAAAAATGCCAACGCAGAAGGAGACGCATTCCTGCATTATAATTCTTACCTGGCACTTTGATCTCCACTTCAACGTTTTCTCTCTTCATAGACTCCAGGGGGTCCTCCTCTGCCTGTTCAAAATCAGCCAGTTCTTTATTTGGGGGGTCCTGAAAGAAGGAGGGATAGATTTTAACATAATCTTGGGGGGGGGGGGTTTGAATCAGAATAGGGAATAGAGCTGGAAGGGACCTTGGAGGTTTTCTAGTCCAGCCCCCTGCTGGACTGGTTTCTTTGTCTTATGAGGTCAGTTCAGTTACAGCAGTGGTTCTCAACCTTTTTAATGCCGCGATCCCCCCCAACTGGTCGTACGTCGAGGACTACTCAACCGGTCGTAAGTCGAGGACTACTCAACTGGTGCAGCACCGTTTGCAGAATGGGACTTTTGGCGGGCTCAGCAGGGCAGAGACAGCCTGGACAATTCCTATTGGCTTTTGAAAGCCAATAGAATTAGACTCTATTCAAGAGAGTCTATTCTATTGGCTTTCAAAAGCCAATAGAATAAAAGGGAGTAGCACAGCTAAGGAAAAGGGGGAAAAAATGGCCAACTGCGTTGTTTGGCGACCCCCGTGAAATGGTCGTTCGACCCCAAATGGGGTCCCGACCCATAGGGTGAGAACCGCTGAGTTACAGAATAATATGAAAAAAAAAAAAATCTGGTGTAAATGGAATCAGCCCTAAAACTCTGGCTCTCTCAAAAGTGCTACAGTCAATAGGAAGTGACAATGATTCAGAGGTGCCTTTTCCTTTCATTAAGTTGCAAGTGACTAGAGATAATCAATCAATCAATTGGAACAGAGCTGGAAGGGACCTCGGAGGTCTTCTAGTCCAACCCCCTGCTCAGGCGGGAGACCCTATCCCAGGGGTAGGCAATCTTCGCTCTTTCATGACTCGTGGACTTTAACTCCCAGAATTCCTGAGCCAGCCCTGCTGAGGGGAAAGGGAGAGGTTTCCAAGCTGAACTATGCTGGCTCAGGAATTCTGGGAGTCCACAAGTCATAAAAGAGCCAAGGTTGCCTACCCCTGGTTTAGCAGTTAAGGCACCAGGCTAGAAACCCGGAGACTGTTGAGTTCTAGTCCCGCCTTAGGTATCAAAACAAGTGCCTGAATTGTGATCACGTGACTCCCAGGGCAGGGGTAGGCAATCACGGCTCTTTTATGACTCGTGGACTTCAACTCCCAGAATTCCTGAGCCAGCCATGCTGAGGGGAAAGGGAGAGGTTTCCAAGCTGAGCCATGCTGGCTCAGGAATTCTGGGAGTTGAAGTCCACGACTCATAAAAGAGCCAAGGTGGCCTACCCCTGCCCTATACCATCTCAGACAAGTGACTGTCCAGTCTCTTCTTAAAAACCTCCAGTGATGGAGCGCCCACGATTTCTGAGGGCAAACTGTTCTACTCGATTTCTTTAGTCCTCGATTTATGACCATAATCGAGCCTGGCAATTACAGCAATTAAGTTGTGATGGTCTTAAAGCAGGTCACCACATGACCAGACTGCACTTTTTTTTTTTTTTGCAGTGGTTGTTAAGTGAACCGACTGTTCGCTGTGGGCCGGTATTTGCTGGAAACCAGGAGGAAACATGGGCTCTGGCAAAACCACCTGAATCGTGGTCACCTGATCACAGCATGCTGCAAACCCACTGTAAAAGTGGACCGGTTGCCAAGGGTCCGAAACGTGGTTCCGTGACCAGGGAGTGAGGGGACTTCAAAATCAGATTGTAAGTCCCTTTGGAGGGGTCCATCGTAACGTTGAACCACCTAAATCAAGGACTGGCTGTAACTGCAGGTCTTTGCAATGCCCAAATATACCACAGGTTAAAAAAACACCAAGGTTGATATCCGCAAATCATACCAGACGTGTTTCTGATTTGGTCCTTTGCTGGCTCTGCAGGAAGTCCTCCACCAGAGCCACCGCCTGGGAACACGTGTCCGGCCTCCTGGGTTGAACCCAGCTCTGGAGCTTTGGAGGGAGGCTGGCCAGGAACTGCTCCAGGATCAGCAGTTCCAGGATCTCCTCTTTGGTGTGTCTCTCTGGCTTCAGCCACTGGTGGCAGAGCTCCCGGAGGTGGCCGTAAACCCTCCGTGGGTCTTCCACCTCCTGGCAGCAGAACTGCCTGAAGCGCTGACGCTGGGCCTCCGTTTTCACGGCTTCCCCTTTCAAGATGGCGGCCGTTACGTTCTCGTAATCCCCTTGATGAAGGGTGTCCAGGCTCCGAAAGGCCTCTTCAGCTTCTCCACAAAGGGCCGGCAGGAGATGGACCATCCACTCTTCTCTGGGCCACCGGCAGGCTGTGGCTACCTGTTCGAAGGAGGCCAGGAAGGCCTTGGGATCCTCCCAGGGAGAATTCCCTGATCTTGCTGGATTTCCTCCTCTGCAATGAGAGGGTTGAAGCGTCTTGAGGAATTGTTGCCATTGCGTTTCCCAGCGCGCTTCCATCCCAACGAATGGGTCTCCTTTGATCTTGGTCTCCCAGATGTAAACTGAGGTTCAGCTGCCCCAATGTTTGGTTCTTCTGCCAGTTCTGGCCCTGCTTGTTCTTTCTCCTCTAGTCTGTTCTTCTACAATATAGAACATTTTCAAATCAGCCCACATGGTAGAATATCATGAGAATATATAGCAGAGCAGACACCTGAAATTCACTTTGTGAATCCTGTTTTCAAAAGTAATTCTGAAATACAGCTGGTCTGATTCTAAAACCACCTCCTGAGCTATTTTATCCTCTTGTATCAATTTCTTGTCTGGCCTAACATGCAACTTTACTCCTAGAAATAAACATAAAATCTTTACAAAATGACAGTCCTTGATGCTAAATAATGCTTGATGCTAAATAATGTTTCACTTTAGGGCAGGGGTGTCAAACTCAATTTCATTGAGGGCCGCATCAGCACTGCGGTTGTCCTGGGGGGGGGGAGCGGAAGGCGGCCAGGGTGGGTGCGGCCTACTGGGTGGGCATGGCTGGAGTGGGTGTGGCCTACTGGGTGGGCATGGCCAGCTCTACATCATTCGCGTCAAGGGTGCCTGTGGGGGCCTGGACAGGAGTGGGACAGATCTGAGGGTCTCTGGCAGAAGGGGGTGGGACCGAGGCAAGCACCAAAGCACGGTCCACTGGAAGAGCCTGCTGCAACCCCTCCCCCAGAGCCCACCAAGCTGGATATGTGAAGTAGGCGAGGGCCATTTGCTGGCCACTTCCAGGTGATGGTGCATTTCTTCATTTCTCACAAAGGGTGACACCTCCCCAGCATACACCCAGGGGACGGGGCCGATGCGCCAGGGGCTGGTTCCTCGCTGTTGCCAGACGGCCTTGTGGAGCTAAGACTGAATGCGTTTCAGCATAGATGGCCACCACAAAATTGTACATTGGCTCCCGGCTGGCCTGGGCCAGGGCCAAAGCAGTGGGGACATTCCCTCACTATTTCCAGGATGGCTTCGCGGGCCACATGAAACCACTTCACGGGCCCCATCTGGCCCCCGGGCTTTGTGTTTGACATGTCTGCTTTAGGGGAAGGCAGAATGGCTTTAATTCGAAAGATTATAAACTAGAAAAGATTACACCAGACTAGCATGCTTGTATTTACAATATTTGAAACTGGTGTGGGGTTGTTGTTTTTTTCTGTTTCTTCGTTGGGTGCTTTCTCTTCTGCTCTCCAAAATCTAGGCTAAATGAATTTTCAGAATTAATCACCTGTAGCACAATATACCATAGTACAAGAATAATACACAAGTTAAAGAACTAACCAAAAATTTGGACGAAAAAAAAAAGCGGCAGAGATTTGCAATCCAAAATTCACTTTCTTAATTCTCAGTAAACTTTTAACTTTTTTGGGCGGGAGAGACTTATTTCAGACATTTTTCCCTTTTAGCTGAAAGATAGCAAGCTACTTTTTTTACCATACAAACATACAAACGTGCACAGAGGCAGATGTCACAGATAGGCCCTTCAAAGACTAAAAGTTTGGATTTTTTTTTTTTTTTTTAACTGCTTTGGGGGATTAAAACCACCCTTTTTTTTAATGTGCATCATATTCGGACAAAGGAAAATATTAAAAATATCCTCTCCCTTTCTAAAGCCTGGCTCTTTCCCCGCACCTATATTAAGGGTGGGGGGACATAAGGGAAGTGCAAGCGGCTAGGTCAGCCTGCCCCCTTCTTGCCCCCCCCAAAAAGGGTCAAGAATGCGGAGGGCTGCGCACTCACCGCCTCCCCCCACCCCCAGGCAGGAGCTCGGTGCCGGCCCTGCAAAGGCGACCACCCGCAGGAGAGACGGACAGAAAATGGGGGGGGGAGATCGCCCCTTCCTCCTTTGCCTCCCAGAGCCCCGTCTTCCCCGGACCGCCGAGACCCCCGGCCTGCACCGTTGCGCTGGAAAGGCGAGCGAGGCGCGCGGCTCAATGCTCTGGTGTGCAATGCAATGCAACGCAACGCAACGCAATGCAATGCAACCCACCCAGGCTCCTTTGGCTCCGGGGACGATGCCGGACGAGGGGGGTGGGTGGGAGCGCGGAATCCCCGAGGCGGAGGCCTCCCGGGGCACCGCTGCTCTGCCGCAGCTCCGGCGGAGCAACCCGCCGCCTTTCCCGCGCAGGATTGCAAGGCTGGAGGCCGCCCTGTTCTGCCCGCCCAGCAGCCCCGGCCCGTACCGGCAGCGGCGGGACCCGCGCGGCTCCTATCCTCCCCGGCGCCGTCCGCTGGGCGTGCGAGCGCTGGGGGCCCCCCCGGGACTCGCGGCCGCAGCTGCGCCCATCAATCCCTGCCTCGCTTCGCTTTGACGCTCCGCCGCTGCATCGGCGGAAGGGAGCCCGCGGGCGCCCCCTCCCGCCCGGCCGTCGCTCTGCCTCCTTCCCCGCAACTGTCTCGGACCGGCCGGGCGACAGAGAGGCTCACCGGCGGCATCAGAATAACAGAAAAAGAATAACAGAGCTGGAAGGGACCTTGGAGGTCATCTAGCCCAACCCCCTGCTCAGGCAGGAAATCCTATCCCATTTCAGATATATGGTTGTCCATTGTCTTCTTAAAAACTTCCAGTGTTGGAGCATTCACCACTTCTGGAGGCAGGTTGTTCCACTGGTTAATTGTTCTGTCAGGAAATTTCTCCTTAGTTCTAGGTTGCTTCTCTCCTTGATCAGTTTCCATCCCTTGCTTCTTGTCCTGCCTTCAGGTGCTTTGGAGAACAGCTTGACTCCCTTTCCTTCGGGGCAAGCCCTGGATATCCTATCATGCTATTATGTCTCCTCTAATCCCAAGTCAGATTTGGGGAAAGCTACTCAATCCTAACAACACTCAGATGGATTTCTTGGTGGCCTTCCAACCAGTTCCCAAATGGGGGTCTCTCTGCTTAGCGTTTTTCGAGATCGGATTATTGATCTGCTAGCTGTGCACATCCTTCCGTTGGAAGACACAGCCTAAACCTTCGGGTTAGTGAGTGACAGGAAGCTGGTTTTGTTGCACGCTGGACCATACTGTGTGTTGTGTTTCTACAACTCTACAATGAGCCATTGCCCCCCCCCCCATCAGCTTCTTCCCAACTTCCCCACTTTGTAGTTCAAAGAGCAGCACTATGAAGTAAAGGATACAGAATAAGAGTTGGGACTTTGGAGGTCTTCTAGTCCAACCCTCTGCTCAAACAGAAGACCTTATGTTATTTCTGACAAATGACTGTCCAGTCCAGGGGTAGGCAGCCTTGGCTCTTTTATTTATTCATGGACTTCAACTCCCAGAATTCCTGAGCCAGCCATGCTGAGGGGAAAGGGAGAGGTTTCCAAGCTGAGCCAGGCTGGCTCAGGAATTCTGGGAGTTGAAGTCCACGAGTCATAAAAGAGCCAAGGTTGCCTACCCCTGGTCCAGTCTCTTCTTAAAAGCCGCCAGGGATGGAGCATCCACAACTCCTGAAGGCACGTAATTCAGAGCTGAGGTAAACACCAGTCACACTTTGTTGATCAAAGTAAGGCTGAGCTGATTTTTCTGTTTTAGGGAGCCAAGACAGAATGCATTCCTGGGCTACAAGCCACCCTGGGAAGTAACAACGAACCAAGGGGCTGATCATTTGTTTCTTCTTGCTAAGAAAACAGAATATCGCACAGTTGTGCCAACATAGCCATTAAGTTCAATTCCAATGCCACTTTACCTTTTAAACCAAAATTTTGGGTCCAGAGAAAATCCCATGTCACCTCCACCCTTTGGGGACACACCTGCCAACAGGTAGAATATAATAGTATATAGCAGGAAGGGACCTTGGAGATCTTCTAGTCCAGCCCGCTGCTCAAGCAGGATATCCTATACCATTTTGGACAAGTGGCTGTCCAGTCTCTTCTTAAAAACCGCCAGTGATGAAGCACCCACAACTTTTGAAGGCAAACTGTTCCACTGATTAATTGTCCTGTCAGGAAGTTTCTCCTTAGTTCCAGGTTGCTTCTCTCCTTGATAAGTTTCCATCCATTGTTTCTTGTCTTGCCTTTGGGTGCTTTGGAAAATAAGTTGATTTCTTTGTGGAAGTCTCTCAGATACTAGAACATTGCTATCATGTCCCCCCTGGTCCTTCTTTTCTCTAGACTAGCCAAACCCAAATCCGGCAGCCATTCTTCATATATTTTAGTCTCCAGGCCTTTAATCATCTTAGTTGCTCTTTCCTGCGTTTTTTCCAAAGTCTCAAAACATCTTTTTTTTTTAATGTGGTGACCAAAACTGGATGCAGTATTCCAGGCATGGCCTTACTAAACTAAGGCTTTATAAATCGGTACTAATACTTGACGTGATTTTGATTCTCCAACATCTTGTGTTCTTCTTTCCTGCAGCCAGCCCCGTGGCCTTCAAGTTATCTATCAGACAGGAGACAGGAAGCCCCAAACTCACCAGCAGATTTTAGCTGCAGCTACACCACTATTCTACAATTTTAATCTTAAAGAGGCAGCAGCTAAACCTGCTGGTGCAGTGTTTCTCAACCTTGACAATTTTAAGGCATGTGGACTTCAACTCCCAGAATTCCACAGCCAGCAATGCTGGCTGTGGAATTCTGGCAGTTGAAGTCCACATGCCTTAAAATTGTCAAGGTTGAGAAACATTGTGCTGGTGAGTTCCAATCCCTTTAAAATCTTAAATCCATCCATCCCTTTTATACATCACCCATCTCACCTATAAGGCATTGGCTATTAAGAAAACAGAAAACCTCCCTTCCATATAGGATAAAACATATGTTATCTGTTGAATACTTGACCCAATTTATTACCATGAGAGAGAAAGTCCAGACTGAGAATTAAAAGAATTTTATTTCCTTTCTCTTACCCTTATATGCCAGTAGTATAAAGCCAAGAGGTGATTTTATTGGCAGGATAATGGAGAAAGCACGTTTCCTTTTTTCTTCTCAGCTTTACAGGCAGTTCTTGTTTAGCAATTATCTCATTTAGTGACCACTCACAGTTATGACATTGATGAAAAAGTAACTGACTAATCCTGACATTTATGGCCTTCAGAGGAAGCTGGGGAAAATTCATAAGCACACTTTCATTAAGTGATTGCCAGTCCCAGTTGTGGCTACTAAATAACAACTACCTATACTTTCCTTATTTCCTTTCCTTATTTCCTTTCCTTTCCTTTTCCTTCCTTCCTTCCTTCCTTCCTTCCTTCCTTCCTTCCTTCCTTCCTTCCTTCCTTCCTTCCTTCCTTCCTTCCCCTTTTTGGTTTTCACCAGAAATTATCCCCAATGTACTATGTCAATGTTGCCCAAAATGTGGTTCTAGAACTGTAGGGGTTCCCCAAGACCCTTTCAGGGGTCTGTGAAATCAAAATTATTTGTTAGGCTATGTTGAAAAATAATACAATATTAAATATCTTGAGAAGCAGTAGTAGGAGTGAATGCATCCATTTTAACTTTTAATATGGCAAATACTGAGAAATGTAACTCATAGAAACAAAAGCTCCTTTGAGGTCCTCCGTAATATTTAGAAGTGGGAAGGGATCCTGAGAAATAAAAGTTTAAGGCAGGGGTAGGCCACCTTGGATCTTTTATGACTCATGGACTTCAACTCCCAGAATCCCTGAGCCAGCCTGGCTCAGCTTGGAAACCTCTCCCTTTCCCCTCAGCATGGCTGGCTCAGGAATTCTGGGAGTTGAAGTCCACGAGTCATAAAAGGGTCAAGGTGGCCTACCCCTGGTTTAAGGAACACTATCCTACATGATCCTCATTAAAGCCACTCTCTGCATCTTTCTTAATGGAAACCTTCCCATCCTCTGGATAATTCTCTATGTGGGATGAATGGGTTTCTCTACGCCTGGTCTTCTCTGCTACTTTAGGCATTTTTCCTGCAGGCATTCTTAAATGATTGTTTTTCACAAGCTATCCTCATGCTGGCATATGTTCTTTGTCAACTGGTTGCAAGGCTGTTTGAAGCAGGAAGTCTCTTTCCTTAAGGAGATATGTTGACTAAAGCAGAAATTGCTAGGTGGCTGCAATTCTTGTAACCCCATCCTCTTCATCTCAAGGAATCAGTTGAACGGTGAGACACCTGCTAAGAAGACAACTGCTCTTCATTCAAGCTCTTGCCAATTAGCCCTGAGAGAGTGAATTCTTTATAGCAAACTATATCACTGCACCAAACTGAAGCCCCTTTTTCCATGTTGAGAGCATTTCTATCAGCACAATAATAATGATGATGATGATGATGATGATGATGATGATGACGTTGGAAGGGACCTTGGAGGTCATGTAGTCCAACCTCCTGCTGAAAACCTATACCATTTCAGACAAATGGCTGTCCAGTCTCTTCTTAAAAACTTCCAGTGTTGGAGCATTCACAGCTTCTGGAGGCAGGTTGTTCCACTCTACCATATAATAGAGCAGAGTTCTCCAAACTGAACAACTTTAAGATTTGTGGACCTCAACTCCACAAGTTGGCTGGTTGAGGAATTCTGGGAATTGAAGTCCCAAAGTCTTAAAAGTTGCCAAGTTTGGAAAGCCCTGCAATGAGTACATTTTTTTTTTTTTGCAGAACTGACTTGAAGCCATCACCTCACTAACATTTAGGTATTCTCTTTCCAGTATGATATTGACACACACACAAACACACACATATATATATGTAGGTCTTTGGTTGTTCGGGTTTTCTCCCACGTAAAATTGGAAGTCTCTTGGCGACGTTTCGACGAAGTCCGTCATCTTCAGGCTGGTGTTTTCAGCTTCGTGCTTCGAGGAGCAATGTGTGGTCTTAGCTGTTTCTTCCTTTTAACTGCCAGTGGGGGTATGAACTGATTGGGTGGGAGCTTGGCTGTGTTCTGATTGGGTGGAGGTGTGTTCTGATTGGTTAGGGGCTTGGCTGTGCTCTGATTGGCTGGGGGGTTGGCTGCGCTCTGATTGGCTGGGGGGTTGGCTGTGCTCTGATTGGCTGGGGGGTTGGCTGTGCTCTGATTGGCTGGGGGGGTGTTCTGTTTGGTTGTGCTCAGGTTAGTCTGAGTTGCAGGGGGGTTTAAGATTTTGGGCTGCCTTGCTATTTTTTGGCTTCGCATTCGTGGTCGTGCCTCATCTTCATGGAGGGTGTCAGTTTGCTTCATGTATGGATTGGAGGGTTTTAAAATGGCTAATGATGCAGCTGTGGTCTGGTTTGTGGTCGTGCCTCATCATCGGTGTGGCTTTGGGTTTGCTTTTTGCGTGGATGTGTGGTGGTGACATCCTGTGTGGTTTTTGTGAGTGTGGGTCTGGTATCATTTTTTGTGTTAGGGAGTCGTTTGTCAATAAGGGCGGGTTTCCAAATGGCTGGTAGGCGGGAGGTATCATCTCGCTTGTTCATGCTGTGTGGGTGTTTTTCTATCTCGATGGCTTCTCTGATTATTCTGTTATTAAAATGTTCACTTTTGGCAATGGTTCTGGTATTTTTAAAGTCAATTTCATGTCCTGTGGCTTTAAGGTGTTGGACCAGGGAAGATGTTTGTTCCTCTTTTTTGACTGAGTTCTTATGTTCTTCAATGCGTGCACTTATTCTTCTGTTGGTTTGTCCGATGTATGTGTTGGGACAAGCAGTGCATGGGATTTCATATACTCCTTGATTTTCTAACTCAATTTTATCTTTGGGGTTTCTTAGGATGGTGGATATTTTTCTGTTTGTGCAGAATGCTGTTTTGATGTTGTGTTTATGGAGGATCTTACTGATTCTGTCTGTGGTGCTTTTTATGTATGGGAGGAGGGTGTTGCCTCGTCTTGACTTCACAATCAGCAAACACAAAGTCACCACGTCAGGAACGAAGAACTTCCACTTTATTCCAGTAAAGTAACGATTTAAAGTCAGCACTGACAACCATTACATTCATGGTTACTTTATACAATTTACAAAGTCCCCGTCTAGCCCACACCCATGTTACCACCCATGCACCACCACCCTCTTCCGGACCGCCCAATTACCCCCTATATGGCCATCCATCCGATTACACTGATCTTCAGCTGCCACCTCCCGACGCTTCCCGACGCTTCGGCGGCTCCCCGACGCTTCGGCAGCCTATCAGCCTCAATTAGTGTTGTTAGCTTCATCCCAGTGTCAACGTAAGGAGACTAAGCAGGTTTCGTCGTTTTAGCCGTCTGCGCATGTGCTGTATCATCCGGAGCACTGTCTGCACATGTGCGGCTTCGGCGAGGCCAGCTGGGTGTCGGAACGGCTCCTGCGCATGCCCGCCAGCCAGCTGGATGTCGGGCCATTAGGACACGCGTTCGGGGAGTCGGGGATTCGTTGGCGCAGGTAACCTGGACGGCCTCTGCTACGGCCCGACAGAGGGCTTTGCTGTTTTCTTGTTCTTTGTCTTGGATTTTAGTGGGGGTTTCTTTTTGGATTAGGTTTTTGGCTCCCCCATTAGCAAAGAGATCCAGCAAAGAATCATTCCCAGAGAGAAATCATCCAGATGCCCCAAACTCTATGGTCTCCCCAAGATACACAAAGAAGGAACCCCACTCAGACTTATAGTCAGCTCCATAGGCTCACCTCTACAAAACCTAGCCAAATTTCTCGCCAAACAACTACAGCCCTATGCAGAATCCATCACCTCACATGTAAAAAACTCATTCCAGTTTATAGAGATCATAAAGAAACAAAACTTACAGCCCAGCGACCTACTTGTGAGCTTCGATGTCATATCCCTCTTCACCCAAGTGCCTATCAAAGAAGCCTTGACAGCTATCCAAAACAAATATAACCCCCCCAAACACATCTTAGATCTGACCAACCACTGCCTATCCAACACATACTTCATCTATAATGGACAAAAATTCAAACAAACAGAAGGAGCACCCATGGGATCACCCCTCTCACCTCTCATTGCAAACCTCTACATGGAACACTTTGAAACCCAAGCTCTAGAAAAATCGGATCACAAACCCAAACTCTGGCTCAGATACGTAGACGACACCTTCATAATCTGGCCACATGGGAAAGAAAAACTGGACAACTTCCTCACACACCTCAACAGCCTACACCACAAAATACAGTTCACCATGGAAACAGAAGATAACAACCAACTTCCCTTCCTGGATGTCTTAGTCTACAAGAAATCCAATGGCTCCCTAGGACACACCATCTACCACAGTGGTTCTCAACCTTTCTAATGCCGTGACCCCATAATACAGTTCCCCATGTTGTGATGACCTCCAACCACTTATACATCACTGAGTGCCAGGGGTGTGGCCAAAGAAAAGGGGGGAAAATGGCAGACAGCCTTGTTTGGCGACCCCCGTGAAATGGTCATTCGACCCCAAATGGGGTCCCGACCCACAGGTTGAGAACCACTGATCTACCAGAAGAAAACACACACAAACCGCTATCTGCACGCTCTCTCACACCACCACCCAGCACAGATCAACTCCGTAGCCAAGACACTCATCTCCAGAACAAAACACTTAGCTGACGAACAACACCTAAAAACCGAACTACACACTCTCACCAATGTACTAACATCCAATGGATTCCAAAGAAATAAGGTTACAAACCTAATCCAAAAAGAAACCCCCACTAAAATCCAAGACAAAGAACAAGAAAACGGCAAAGCCCTCCTCCCATACATAAAAGGCACCACAGACAGAATCAGTAAGATCCTCCATAAACACAACATCAAAACAGCATTCTGCACAAACAGAAAAATATCCACCATCCTTAGAAACCCCAAAGATAAAATTGAGTTAGAAAACCAAGGAGTATAAAGGTCAGTGCCATCCTAACCATACCAAAGCACTGCGAGTTTGTTGGCGATGTTCATTTTGCTCTACGAGTTCATGTTAAACTAACCCGAACCCTAAGTGGAATTTTTCTCAAATGGGATTTTCGCATATATTTTGCCAGGAAACGTAGATGGGGCAGGCTAGAAAGGTCAGTGCCCTCCTAACTATACCCAAACAATACAGGTTTGTTGGCGTTGTTCATTTTACTCTATGAGTTTATGGTGACCTAACCCTAAATCTAAGTGGAATTTTGCTCCAATGGGATTTTCCCATGTATTTTACCAGGAAACATAGGGCAGGCTAGAAAGGTCAGTGCCCTCCTAACCATACCCAAGCACTCCGAGTTTGTTGGCGATGTTCATTTTGCTCTACGAGTTCATGATAACCTAACCCTAAGTGGAATTTTCCTCCTATGGGATTTTCCCATGTATTTTACCAGGAAACATAGATAGCGCAGGCTAGAAAAGTCAGTGCCCTCCTAACCATACCAAAGGACTCCGAGTTTGTTGGCGATGTTCATTTTGCTCTACGAGTTCATGGTAATGTAACCCTAACCCTAAGAGGAATTTTCCTCAAATGGGATTTTCCCATGTATTTTACCAGGAAATGTAAATAGTGCAGGCTGGAAAGGTAAGTGCCCTACTAACTACACCCAAGCAATACGACTTTGTTGGCAATGTTCATTTTTCTCTATAGGTTTATGGTGACCTAACCCTAAGCCTAAGTGGAATTTTCCTCAAATGGGATTTTTCCATGTATTTTACCAGAAAACATAGATAGGGCAGCCTAGAAAAGTCAGTTCCCTCCTAACCATACCATAGCACTCCAAATGTGTTGCCAATCTCCATTTTGCTCTATGAATTCATGGTGCCCTAAACCTAACTCTAAGTGGAATTTTCCTCCAATGGGATTTTCCCATGTATTTTACCAGGAAACATAAATAGCGCAGGCTAAAAAGGTAAGGGCCCTCTTTACCATACCCAGGCACTCCGAGTTTGTTTACGATGTTCATTTTGCTCTACGAGTTCATGGTAACCTAACCCTAACCCTAAATGGAATTTTCTTCCTATGAGACTTTCCCAGGTATTTTAGCAGGAAACATACATAGGGCAGCCTAGAAAAGTCAGTGCCCTCCTAACCATACCCAAGCATTCTGACTGTGTTGGCGATGTCCCTTTTGCTCTATGAGTTTATTGTCACCTAACTCTAACATTAAGTGGAATTTTGCCCCAATGGGATTTTCCCATATATTTAACCAGGAAACATAGATAGGGCAGCCTAGAAAAGTCAGTTCCCTCCAAACCATACCAAAGCTCTCCGAGTGTGTTGGCAATGTCCATTTTGCTCTATTAGTTCATGGTGACCTAACCCTAACCCTAAGTGGAATATTCCTCCTATGGGACTTTCCCATGTATTTTACCAGGAAACATAGATAGCGCAGGCTAGAAAAGTCAGTGCCCTCCTAACCATACCAAAGCACTCCGAGTTTGTTGGTGATGTTCATTTTGCTCTACGAGTTCATGGTAACCTAACCCTAACCCTGTGGAATTTTCCTCCAATGGGATTTTCCCATTTATTTTACCAGGAAATGTAAATAGCGCAGGCTGGAAAGGTCAGTGCCCTACTAACTATACCCAAGCAATACGAGTTTGTTGGCAATCTTCATTTTTCTATATGAGTTTATGTTGACCTAACCCTAAGCCTAAGTGGAATTTTCCTCAAATGGGATTTTTCCATGTATTTTACCAGGAAACATAGATAGGGCAGCCTAGAAAAGTCAGTTCCCTCCAAACCATACCAAAGCACTCCGAGTGTGTTGGCAATGTCCATTTTGCTCTATTAGTTCATGGTGACCTAACCCTAACCCTAAGTGGAATTTTCCACCTATGGGATTTTCCCATGTATTTTACCAGGAAACATAGATAGCGCAGGCTAGAAAGGTCAGTGCCCTCCTAACCATACCCAAGCACTCCGAGTTTGTTGGCGATGTCCATTTTGCTCTACCAATTCATGATAACCTAACCCTAACCCTAAGTGGAATTTTCCTCCTATGGGATTTTCCCATGTATTTTACCAGGAAACATAGATAGCGCAGGCTAGAAATGTCAGTGCCCTCCTAACCATACCCAAGCATTCTGACTGTGTTGGCGATGTCCATTTTGCTCTATGAGTTTATTGTCACCTAACTCTAACATTAAGTGGAATTTTGCCCCAATGGGATTTTCCCATATATTTAACCAGGAAACATAGATAGGGCAGCCTAGAAAAGTCAGTTCCCTCCAAACCATACCAAAGCACTCCGAGTGTGTTGGCAATGTCCATTTTGCTCTATTAGTTCATGGTGACCTAACCCTAACCCTAAGTGGAATTTTCCACCTATGGGATTTTCCAATGTATTTTATCAGGAAACATAGATAGCGCAGGCTAGAAAGGTCAGTGCCCTCCTAACCATACCCAAGCACTCTGAGTTTGTTGGCGATGTTCATTTTGCTCTACGAGTTCATGGTAACCTAACCCTAACCCTAAATGGAATTTTCCTCTTATGAGACATTCCCATGTATTTTAGCAGTAAACATACAAAGGGCAGCCTAGAAAAGTCAGTGCCCTCCTAACCATACCCAAGCATTCTGACTGTGTTGGCGATGTCCATTTTGCTCTATGAGTTTATTGTCACCTAACTCTAACATTAAGTGGAATTTTGCCCCAATGGGATTTTCCCATATATTTAACCAGGAAACATAGATAGGGCAGCCTAGAAAAGTCAGTTCCCTCCAAACCATACCAAAGCACTCCGAGTGTGTTGGCAATGTCCATTTTGCTCTATTAGTTCATGGTGACCTAACCCTAACCCTAAGTGGAATTTTCCACCTATGGGATTTTCCAATGTATTTTATCAGGAAACATAGATAGCGCAGGCTAGAAAGGTCAGTGCCCTCCTAACCATACCCAAGCACTCTGAGTTTGTTGGCGATGTTCATTTTGCTCTACGAGTTCATGGTAACCTAACCCTAACCCAAAGAGGAATTTTCCTCCAATGGGATTTTCCCATGTATTTTACCAGGAAATGTAAATAGCGCAGGCTGGAAAGGTCAGTGCCCTACTAACTATACTCAAGCAATACGAGTTTGTTGGCAATGTTCATTTTTCTCTATGAGTTTATGGTTACCTAACCCTAAGCCTAAGTGGAATTTTCCTCAAATGGGATTTTTCCATGTATTTTACCAGGAAACATAGATAGCGCAGGCTAGAAAAGTCAGTGCCCTCCTAACCATACCCAAGCACTCCGGGTTTGTTGGCGATGTTCATTTTGCTCTACGAGTTCATGGTGCCCTAACCCTAAGTGGAATTTTCCTCCAATGGGATTTTCCCATGTATTTTACCAGGAAACATAAATAGTGCAGGCTAAAAAGGTAAGGGCCCTCTTTACCATACCCAAGCACTCCGAGTTTGTTTACGATGTTCATTTTGCTCTACGAGTTCATGGTAACCTAACCTTAACCCTAAGTGGAATTTTCCTCTAAAGGGATTTTCCCATGTATTTTACCAGGAAACATAGATAGGGCAGCCTAGAAAAGTCAGTGCCCTCCTAACCATACCCAAGCACTCTGACTGTGTTGGCGATGTGCATTTTGCTCTATGAGTTTATGGTCACCTAACTCTAACATTAAGTGGAATTTTGCCCCAATGGGATTTTCCCATATATTTAACCAGGAAACATAGATAGGGCAGCCTAGAAAAGTCAGTTCCCTCCAAACCATACCAAAGCGCTCCGAGTGTGTTGGCAATGTCCATTTTGCTCTATTAATTCATGGTGACCTAACCCTAACCCTAAGTGGAATTTTCCACCTATGGGATTTTCCCATGTATTTTACCAGGAAACATAGATAGCGCAGGCTAGAAAGGTCAGTGCCCTCCTAACCATACCCAAGCACTCCGAGTTTGTTGGCGATGTCCATTTTGCTCTATGAGTTCATGGTAACCTAACCCTAACCCTACGTGGAATTTTCCTCCTATGGGATTTTCCCATTTATTTTACCAGGAAACATAAATAGCGCAGGCAAGAAAGGTCAGTGCTTCTAACCATACCCAAGAACTCCGAGTTTGTTGGCGATGTTCATTTTTGCTCTACGTGTTCATGTTAAACTAACTCTAACATTAAGTGGAATTTTGCTCCAATGGGATTTTCCCATGTATTTTACCAAGAAACCTAAATAGCGCAGGCTAGAAAGGTCAGTGCCCTCCTAACCATACTGAAGCACTCCGAATTTCTTGGCGATGTTCATTTTGCTCTACAAGTTCATGGTAACCTAACCCTAACCCTAAGTGGAATTTTCCTCCTATCGGATTTTCCCATTATCTTAACAGTGCCCTGATAACCATACCATAGCACTTTTCGGGTAAAATACATGGGAAAATCCCATAGGAGGAAAATTCCATTTAGGGTTAGGGTTAGGTTACCATGAATTCGTACAGAAAAATGAACATCGCCAACAAACCCGGAGTGCTTGGGTATGGTTAGGAGGGCACTGACCTTTCTAGCCTGCGCTATCTATGTTTCCTGGTAAAATACAGGGGAAAATCCCATAGGAGGAAAACTCCACTTAGGGTTAGGGTTAGGTTACCATGAACTTGTAGTGCAAAATGAACATCACCAACAAACTTGGAGTGCTTGGGTATGGTTAGGAGGGCACTGACTTTTCTAGCCTGCGCTATCTATGTTTCCTGGTAAAATACATGGGAAAATCCCATTGGAGGAAAATTCCTCTTTGGGTTAGGGTTAGGTTACCATGAACTCGTAGAGCAAAATGAACATCGCAAACAAACTCGGAGTGCTTTGGTATGGTTAGGAGGGCACTGACTTTTCTAGCCTGCGCTATCTATGTTTCCTGGTAAAATACATGGGAAAATCCCATAGGAGGAAAATTCCACAGGGTTAGGGTTAGGTTACCATGAACTCGTAGAGCAAAATGAACATCGCCAACAAACTCAGAGTGCTTGGGTATGGTTAGAAGGGCACTGATCTTTCTAGCCTGCGCTATCTATGTTTTTGGGTAAAATACATGGGAAAGTCCCATAGGAGGAAAATTCCATTTAGGGTTAGGGTTAGGTTACCATGAACTCGTAGAGCAAAATGAACATCGCCAACAAACTCGGAGTGCTTTGGTATGGTTAGGATGGCACTGACTTTTCTAGCCTGCGCTATCTATGTTTCCTGGTAAAATACATGGGAAAATCCCATAGGAGGAAAATTCCACAGGGTTAGGGTTAGGTTACCATGAACTCGTAGAGCAAAATGAACATCGCCAACAAACTCAGAGTGCTTGGGTATGGTTAGGAGGGCACTGATCTTTCTAGCCTGCGCTATCTATGTTTTCGGGTAAAATACATGGGAAAGTCCCATAGGAGGAAAATTCCGTTTAGCGTTAGGTTTAGGTTACCATGAACTCGTAGAGCAAAATGAACATCGCCAGCAAACCCGGAGTGCTTGGGTATGGTTAGGAGGGCACTGACTTTTCTAGGCTGCGCTATCTATGTTTCCTTGTAAAATACATGGGAAAATCCCATAGGAGGAAAATTCCACTTAGAGTTAGGGTTAGATTATCATGAACTCGTAGAGCAAAATGGACATCGCCAACACACTCGGAGTGCTTTGGTATGGTTTGGAGGGAACTGACTTTTCTAGGCTGCCCTATCTATGTTTCCTGGTTAAGTATATGGGAAAATCCCATTGGAGGAAAATTCCACAGGGTTAGGGTTAGGTTACCATGAACTCGTAGAGCAAAATGAACATCGCCAACAAACGCGGAGTGCTTTGGTATGGTTAGGAGGGCACTGACTTTTCTAGCCTGCGCTATCTATGTTTCCTGGTAAAATACATGGGAAAATCCCATAGGAGGAAAATTCCACAGGGTTAGGGTTAGGTTACCATGAACTCATAGAGCAAAATGAACATCGCCAACAAAGTCAGTGTGCTTGGGTATGGTTAGGAGGGCACTGACCTTTCTAGCCTGCGCTATCTATGTTTCCTTGTAAAATACATGGGAAAATCCCATAGGAGGAAAATTCCACTTAGGGTTAGGGTTAGGTTATCATGAACTCGTAGAGCAAAATGGACATCGCCAACAAACTCGAAGTGCTTGGGTATGGATAGGAGAGCACTGACCTTTCTAGCCTGCGCTATCTATGTTTCCTGGTAAAATACATGGGAAAATCCCATTGGAGCAAAATTCCACTTAATGTTAGAGTTAGGTCAACATGAACTAATAGAGCAAAATGGACATTGCCAACACACTCGGAGTGCTTTGGTATGGTTTGGAGGGAACTGACTTTTCTAGGCTGCCCTATCTATGTTTCCTGGTTAAATATATGGGAAAATCGCATTGGGGTAAAATTCCACTTAATTTTAGAGTTAGGTGACAATAAACTCATAGAGCAAAATGGACATCGCCAACACAGTCAGAATGGTTGGGTATGGTAAAGAGGGCCCTTACTTTTTTAGCCTATGCTATTTATGTTTCCTGGTAAAATACATGGGAAAATACCATTGGAGGAAAATTCCACTTAGAGTTAGGGTTAGGGCATCATGAACTCATAGAGCAAAATGGACATTGGCAACACATTCGGAGTGCTAGGGTATGGTTAGCAGGGCACTCAGCTTTCTAGCCTGCACTATCTATGTTTCCTGGTAAAATACATGGGAAAATAACATAGGAGGAAAATTTCACTTAGGGTTAGGATTACATTACCATGAACTCGTAGAGCAAAATGAATATCGACAAAAAACCCGGAGTGCTTGGGTATGGTTAGGAGGGCACTGACTTTCTAGCCTGCGCTATGTATGTTTTCGGGTAAAATACATGGGAAAATCCCATTGGAGGAAAATTCCACTTAATGTTAGAGTTAATTGACCATGAACACATAGAGCAAAATGAACATCGCCAACAAACTCGGACTGTTTGGGTATGGTTAGGAGGGCACTGACTTTTCTAGTCTGCGCTATCTATGTTTTCGGGTAAAATACATGGAAAAATCCCATAGGAGGAAAATTCCACTTATGGTTAGGGTTACCTTACCATGAACTCGTAGAGCAAAATGAATATCGCCAAAAACTCGGAGTGCTTGGGTATGGTTAAGAGGGACCTGACCTTTTTAGCCTGCGCTATCTATGTTTCCTGGTAAAATACATGGGAAAATAACATAGGAGGAAAATTCCACTTAGGGTTAGGGTTACGTTACCATGAACTCGTAGAGCAAAATGAATATCGACAAAAAACCCGGAGTGCTTGGGTATGGTTAGGAGGGCACTGACTTTTCTAGCCTGCGCTATCTATGTTTTCGGTTAAAATACATTGGAAAATCCCATAGGAGGAAAATTCCATTTAGGGTTAGTGTTAGGTTACCATGAACTCGTGGAGCAAAATGAACATCGCCAACAAACTCGGAGTGCTTGGGTATGGTTAGGAGGGCACTGAATTTTCTAGCCTGCGCTATGTATGTTTCCTGGTAAAATACATGGCAAAATCCCATTGGAGCAAAATTCCACTTAATGTTAGAGTTAGTTTACCATGAACACATAGAACAAAAATGAACATCGCCAGCAAACCCGGAGTGATTGGGTATGATTAGGAGGGCACTGACCTTTCTAGGCTGCGCTATTCTTCCTGGTAAAATACATGGGAAAATCCCATAGGAGGAAAATTCTACTTAGAGTTAGGGTTAGGGCACCATGAACTAATAGAGCAAAATGGACATTGGCAACACATTCGGAGTGCTATGGTATGGTTAGCAGGGCACCGAGCTTTCTAGCCTGCGCTATGTATGTTACTTGGTAAAATACATGGAAAAATCCCATAGGAGAAAAATTCCACTTAGGGTTAGGGTTACGTTACTATGAACTCATAGAGCAAAATGAATATCGCCAAAAAGTCGGAGTGCTTGGGTATGGTTAAGAGGGACCTGACCTTTTTACCCTGCGCTATCTATGTTTCCTGGTAAAATACATGGCAAAATCCCATTGGAGCAAAATTCCACTTAATGTTAGAGTTAGTTTACCATGAACACATAGAACAAAAATGAACATCGCCAGCAAACCCGGAGTGATTAGGAGGGCACTGACCTTTCTAGGCTGCGCTATTTTTCCTGGTAAAATACATGGGAAAATCCCATAGGAGGAAAATTCCACGTAGAGTTAGGGTTAGGGCACCATGAACTAATAGAGCAAAATGGACATTGGCAACACATTCGGAGTGCTATGGTATGGTTAGCAGGGCACCGAGCTTTCTAGCCTGCGCTATGTATGTTACTTGGTAAAATACATGGAAAAATCCCATAGGAGAAAAATTCCACTTAGGGTTAGGGTTACGTTACCATGAACTCATAGAGCAAAATGAATATCGCCAAAAACCCGGAGTGCTTGGGTATGGTTAAGAGGGACCTGACCTTTTTACCCTGCGCTATCTATGTTTCCTGGTAAAATACATGGGAAAATCCCATTGGAGGAAAATTCCACTTAGAGTTAGGGTTAGGGCACCATGAACTAATAGAGCAAAATGGACATTGCCAAAACACTCGGAGTCCTTTAGTATGGTGAGGAGCGAAGTGACTTTTCTAGGCTGCGCTATCTATGTTTCCTGATGAAATACATGGGAAAATCCCATTGGAGCAAAATTCCACTTAATGTTAGAGTTAGGTGACCATAAACCTGTAGAGCAAAATGGACATCGCCAACATACTCACTGTGCTTTGGTATGGTTAGGAGGGAACTGACTTTTCTAGGCTGCCCTATCTATGTTTCCTGGTAAAATATATGGGAAAATCCCATTGGAGGAAAATTCCACTTAGAGTTAGGGTTAGGGCACCATGAATTAATAGAGCAAAATGGACATTGGCAACACATTCAGAGTGCTTTGGTATGATTAGGAGGGAACTGACTTTTCTAGGCTGCGCTATCTATGTTTTCTGGTGAAATACATGGAAAAATCCCATTTGAGAAAATTCCACTTAGGCTTAGGGTTAGGTCACCATAAACTCATAGAGAAAAATGAACATTGCCAACAAACTCCTATTGTTGGGTATAGTTAGGAGGGCACTGACCTTTCTACCCTGCGCTATCTATGTTTCCTGGTAAAATACATGGGAAAATCCCATACGAGGAAAATTCCACTTAGGGTTAGGGTTACGTTACCATGAACTCGTAGAGCAAAATGAATATCACCCACAAACTCGGATTGCTTGGGTATGGTTAGGAGGGCACTGACTTTTATAGCCTGCGCTATCTATGTTTTCGGGTAAAATACATGGGAAAATCCCATAGGAGGAAAATTCCATTTAGGGTTAGTGTTAGGTTACCATGAACTCGTAGAGCAAAATGTACATCGCCAACAAACTAGGAGTGCTTGGGTATAGTTAGGAGGGCATTGATTTTTCTAGCCTGCGCTATCTATGTTTTCGGGTAAAATACATGAAAAAATCCCATAGGAGAAAAATTCCACTTAGGGTTAGGGTTACCTTACCATGAACTCGTAGAGCAAAATGAATATCGCCAAAAACTCGGAGTGCTTGGGTATGGTTAAGAGGGACCTGACCTTTTTAGCCTGCGCTATCTATGTTTCCTGGTAAAATACATGGGAAAATCCCATTGGAGGAAAACTCCACTTAGGGTTAGGGTTAAGTCACCATGAACTAAGAGAGCAAAATGGACATTGCCAACACACTCGGAGTGCTTTGGTAGAGTTAGAAGGGAACTGACTTTTCTAGGCTGCCCTATCTATGTTTCTTGGTAAAATATATGGGAAAATCCCATAGGAGGAAAATTCCACTTAGGGTTAGGGTTACGTTACCATGAACTCGTAGAGCAAAATGGACATTGCCAACACACTCGGAGTGTTTTAGTATGGTGAGGAGCGAACTGACTTTTCTAGGCTGCCCTATCTATGTTTCCTCATAAAATACATGGGAAAATCCCATAGGAGAAAAATTCCACTTAGGGTTAGGGTTACCTTACCATGAACTCGTAGAGCAAAATGAATATCGCCAAAAACTCGGAGTGCTTGGGTATGGTTAAGAGGGACCTGACCTTTTTAGCCTGCGCTATCTATGTTTCCTGGTAAAATACATGGGAAAATCCCATTGGAGGAAAACTCCACTTAGGGTTAGGGTTACGTTACCATGAACTCGTAGAGCAAAATGGACATTGCCAACACACTCGGAGTGTTTTAGTATGGTGAGGAGCGAACTGACTTTTTTAGGCTGCCCTATCTATGTTTCCTCATAAAATACATGGGAAAATCCCATTGGAGCAAAATTCCACTTAATTTTAGAGTTAGGTGACCATAAACCTGTAGAGCAAAATGTACATCGCCAACATACTCACAGTGCTTGGGTATGGTTAGGAGGGAACTGACTTTTCTAGGCTGCCCTATCTATGTTTCCTGGTAAAATATATGGGAAAATCCCATTGGAGGAAAATTCCACTTAGAGTTATGGTTAGGGCACCATGAATTAATAGAGCAAAATGGACATTGGCAACACATTCAGAGTGCTTTGGTATGATTAGGAGGGAACTGACTTTTCTAGGCTGCGCTATCTATGTTTTCTGGTGAAATACATGGAAAAATCCCATTTGAGAAAATTCCACTTAGGCTTAGGGTTAGGTCACCATAAACTGATAGAGAAAAATGAACATTGCCAACAAACTCCTATTGTTGGGTATAGTTAGGAGGGCACTGACCTTTCTACCCTGCGCTATCTATGTTTCCTGGTAAAATACATGGGAAAATCCCATACGAGGAAAATTCCACTTAGGGTTAGGGTTACGTTACCATGAACTCGTAGAGCAAAATGAATATCACCCACAAACTCGGATTGCTTGGGTATGGTTAGGAGGGCACTGACTTTTATAGCCTGCGCTATCTATGTTTTCGGGTAAAATACATGGGAAAATCCCATAGGAGGAAAATTCCATTTAGGGTTAGGGTTACCTTACCATGAACTCGTAGAGCAAAATGAATATCGCCAAAAACTCGGAGTGCTTGGGTATGGTTAAGAGGGACCTGACCTTTTTAGCCTGTGCTATCTATGTTTCCTGGTAAAATACATGGGAAAATCCCATTGGAGGAAAACTCCACTTAGGGTTAGGATTAAGTCACCATGAACTAAGAGAGCAAAATGGACATTGCCAACACACTCGGAGTGCTTTGGTAGAGTTAGAAGGGAACTGACTTTTCTAGGCTGCCCTATCTATGTTTCTTGGTAAAATACATGGGAAAATCCCATAGGAGGAAAATTCCACTTAGGGTTAGGGTTACGTTACCATGAACTCGTAGAGCAAAATGAATATCACCCACAAACTCGGATTGCTTGGGTATGGTTAGGAGGGCACTGACTTTTATAGCCTGCGCTATCTATGTTTTCGGGTAAAATACATGGGAAAATCCCATAGGAGGAAAATTCCAGTTAGGGTTAGTGTTAGGTTACCATGAACTCGTAGAGCAAAATGTACATCGCCAACAAACTAGGAGTGCTTGGGTATAGTTAGGAGGGCACTGATTTTTCTAGCCTGCGCTATCTATGTTTTCGGGTAAAATACATGGAAAAATCCCATAGGAGAAAAATTCCACTTAGGGTTAGGGTTACCTTACCATGAACTCGTAGAGCAAAATGAATATCGCCAAAAACTCGGAGTGCTTGGGTATGGTTAAGAGGGACCTGACCTTTTTAGCCTGCGTTATCTATGTTTCCTGGTAAAATACATGGGAAAATCCCATTGGAGGAAAACTCCACTTAGGGTTAGGGTTAAGTCACCATGAACTAAGAGAGCAAA